>NW_003302548.1:6386822-6388356 GCF_000004255.2 Arabidopsis lyrata subsp. lyrata | reverse complement strand
TGTGAATGATTCCTTGATAAAACAATTGCATATTCAAAACTTTTTAAGTAATTAGCACTTAAAAGGTATGATTTGAAATAAGAAAATTGTTGGCAAACCGAATAGGATTAATATCTATCCAAAAAGATTTAAACGGATTTTCATGGGAGTATTTTATGGAAAGATTTTTGTGATCAGGTTAACAAATATGACAAATGAACGCTTACAAAACCATTAACTCTGAATTGAATCATAATTCTCTACAAGTATATCACAACTAAAATCGAGAAAAATAAAGCTAATTGGAGACTAATTACAACAACCAATCTAAATAAATGTTATATTCCTTACCTAATTATTCAACCATTAACGTTAATTCAGAATTATATTTAAGATTATGATTCTCTTTTAGTTTGTTTCAAAAGTTTTAATTGATTTGAATTATCATATAATACATAAGTTAATAAAAATGTAGAATTTTTGAAGCATATATTGTGATTCGAATTTAAAAATAAACGGATATATATTACTCAATTAATGGAATAAAGGGATTCATTCCCATAAATTTTGACAACATGATTTTAAGGAAATGTGACGAGAATATGAATTATGGGACGGGGACGAGATGGAATCATAAATTTCCAACACAGTCTTAGAACATGTAACAATTAATTAAAATAAATCAACGTTTGCAATCTTATATGTGACAAGTTTTTCAATTTATCTATCATAAAATTAATTTATCTATCATAACAATGTTCAAAATAAAAAAATAAAAGACATTAAACTATCTTCTATAATACTTAAAATTTTTAATGATGTTTAATTTCAGGAGACATGATTATATGGTGGAACGGGGTTGGATCGATATTAATATGAGACGATATACCACGGGTGAAGTCCTAGATTTAACAATCAAAATACAATTATAAAATCTTATCATAAATTTATGAGTTTATAACAAGAAAACATACAAAATTAATGAGTTTTTAAGTGATATTGAATAGGAAGAAAACATACAAAATATTGCTTGAAGTGCAAACATAAGTTTACAAAATATAAGTTTATACCAAGAAAACATCAAAATTAATACAAACAATATATTTACAAAATATGCTTATTAATACCAAATATTGCAAACATAAGTTTATACCAAGAAAACATACAAATTAATACAACAATATCATAAATTTATAACAAATATATATATTTACCCCGCGGTGTACCGCGGGTCAAATCCTAGTATGATATTATAATCGGAAAAATCACAGTTTTAACTTTCAAAGAGTAACTGGGTAGCACTTTAAACCTCGAAAGAATTTTATTAACACTATAAACCACCAAAATTGTTTTACTAATACTTTAAAAATCCAAACTAGTTTTTTTTTTTTGCAAAGCAATAAATGATGATGGAACAATCAATTTACGTTTGTTTAATATATATTTATTTAATTTAATTTAAATTTTAATTAATTTTAATATTTATTGTGATTTTGACGATAAATAAAAAAAAGTAAAAAAAAATCATCATTTTCGACTATTCACCATACGACCA
>NW_003302548.1:6349349-6385918 GCF_000004255.2 Arabidopsis lyrata subsp. lyrata | reverse complement strand
TCGAATCGAACCCGTGACCAATAAAATCCCTACATTAGCGGTAACCAATGGGTTTAGCCATTCACTAAGCCAACTCATTGTTGGTTATAATCGGTATTCATCAAAAACATTATAACCACTTTTAACGTACGAATGTCAAATCTTGATATTACAACCTTATAAAAGTAAGCACAAATCATTCAGGACATTTCCAACCGTTCAATTTATCACCTAGGCCTGGGCAAAAAAACCGTTAACCAAATAACCGACCGAACCGAACCGAAAAAAACTGAATCATATCCGAACCGAAGTTTTAAAAATAATTGAATGGTTAGTAAAATCCCCTATCCAAACTAACCGAACCGATAACCAAACGGTTAACCGAAATATCCAAAAACCTATAAGATACCCAAAAATAATATCCAAAACTATAATTATAAACTCAAATATTAATTATTTTTAGAATCAAAACAATCAAATAGTTTAAATAATCAAAATATCCAAATATTGTTTGTTATATTTTTCAAAGTTAAATACTCTTTTACAAAATTGAATCAAATTTTATTTTTCTTTCTAAGATTTTTCTTTTTTTGTATTTTATTTTTGTATTTTTTTTGGTTAATTTCGGTTAGTTTCAGTTATTTTGGGTAAAAACCCGAACCAAACCGAACGTGATAAAAGTTTGGTTAGATACGGTTATCTATTTAAATATCCAAACCGAACCGAACCGAACCGAAATTCCTAAAATATCCGAATGGTTATTATATTACCATATCCAAACTAACCGAAACCGAACGCAACCGAACCCAAACCGAATGCCTAGTGATAGTATCACCAATATCTATATCTTAATTGCCCCGTACTCACCTTTTAATTTAGTACCAGTAGAAATTTCCAATTACTACGAGACATTCACACATCTCAAGTACGGAAATATTCAAACTACTACACATTTTAAACTTTAAACGTGTTGACATTTGGGGTTCTTCCTCTATTTAATCTTTAGAGGTTCACCATCTCTATTCTCTCTTTGTTCTCTTTAATGCTTTGTATCACTCACTCACTTTAACACAAGCACAAAGAGAACCTTAACTCTCATTCTCTCTAGTCTTTGGTTTGTTTCTTGCTTTAACACAAAGACATAAAACGTTTGGTAAGAGAGAAAGAGAGAAAACATTAATTGTCTACATTTTGTTTATTGGATCACAAAGATGATTCTTACAAGACACAACACACATACTTAAACTACATCTTCTACTTGCACCTCACATGAACCCATACTTTAAACCATACTTGTAGATCCTAGGTTCTTACACAACCACATACTCTTACTTAGTTTTACAAGCAATGTTAGCAAGTACAACAACTCTTAACTATTCCTAACAACTCCACCTTAGACTATGATTAATGGCAGGTTCTTAAAAAAATCTTAAGTTGGATCTTAACAATAAATAATTAAAATTAAATCTCAATTAAGCTATTATTGCTAAGAGAGTTTCTTAGCTAAGCAACAAAAACATAGTTAAGATCCATATTTTATAAATATATTACTTAAATATTCGTAAGATTTATTTCTAAGACACTATGGATAATCATGCTCTTAGCAACTCTACTTAGTACAACAACTCTTAACAAAAACACACTTCTTTTATTTGGGCCTTAACCAAAACGCAGCCCATTAGTCTTCTTAGGACCAAACCACACAAAGCCCAACTCCTTTCTCATGTTGACTTTGCATATGTCGTACATCTTCTTCTCTTCAATCACGAGCCGTTGCTTCTTCTTTTGCTCTGTTCTTCTTCTTCTTCTTGTTCTCATTGAAGCTTACTCTTTTGTAGATTTAATCAAAGGTTCAAATCCAACAAAACGACACAACACAAACAGAACAAAAATAACAAAAACAATACAAGAAAACCAAAGTGAAATTTTATTTATTTTTGAAAGACATTAAACAACAAATATGCGAAATAATTAATGCCAAATGAAGACATTATACTCGACCACGGCATCTAGACCAACAATCTTATAAGTCTTGGCCTGTGCATACCCTCTAGCAAACCTGAAAGCACCGGTTCCTCCAATAATCGGCATCTCTCTCACCTTCGAAAATATATCATTCCGGCCATACATCGCGAGGGTGCTTCCATTAAACTCTCCTTCCGTGAAAGCCAAGTTAAATACCATTGTGAAGACTATGTCCTTCATGGCCGTCGATGCGTACATCCCCTGAGCTCTTCCCACTACCTTTGAACTCGGGTCAGGTCCTTCTGTCAACGGATCATCAGCGATCATAATCACGCCAAAATTGACGTTGAGGGAGTTTGTTGGGCGGGCTTCGGCGACTTTGATGGCGGTAGGTTTGTCACCGGTGATGACGTCATGGAAGTAAAAGTGGAGGTGAGTGAAGCACTCCGGCTTGTAGCCTTGAAACGGCGTTGTTGTCGAGTAAGCTTCGGATTCTGTAACGGTTACGGCAAGAAGAAGAATAGTTGAGAAGAGAGGAAGAAGAATCAGAAAACGTTTAGCCATGTTAGTTGTCTGTATAATACTATGATAATGTTGTGTATGGAAATGTGATTTATTTATACACAAAGCAAGATCAGTACGCAATTGTTGGATTATATAACATTTGTCGTTACCAGATTGGTGACAACAACATGTCCGTTGACGAGGAAGTAAACTTGGTTTTTAGGTTTATAAACAACTAGATATGTCCACCTGTATGAATCCTGTTAAATATTATATCGGTATTTTTTTAAGCATGAAGAATTTGAGTGCTAGCTCTACTGTGGTTTCAATCATTCTTAACCATTCATAGACGTCTTTGGTGGGAAGAAAACTCAGATTTTTATATAAAATATGTGATTCTCTCCTTTAACAGAAAAATGTATTGTATTTGATAGTAATATAAAATAGGTACACCGGTTCGAATGACGTTTGCGACGAAACTAATATTACATGTTGTGGTTTCGGACCGGGAAAATTACGGGTTTTGATACAGAACTTCCTGGTATATATCTTTATGTTAGGTATTACATTGCGGAATCTTGTTTTTATTCTTATTTGTTTATATATACTTTATCAAATACCTATTATATAATTTATTCTGCACTGTGATACCTAACATAAAGATATATGTAGTACGTGTATATAATTGAAAGAAAAATGTAAGACATTGTGGTAAGACAAAGTCAATGATACTACTGTTCTCTAATTAATGATTTTCTTTTTATACACCATGAATGATTCATCCACTTAACAAAGAATCTACAACCTAAAATATTTATGATTGAGAAGATGAGAGTCGGTTTCTCTGGGCTCTGAGGAATTGGCTTGGAACCACACCATTTGTACATTCTTTTTTTTTTTTGAATAAAAAAGGAAAAACCATTTGTACATTTACAAGTGATCTCTCCAATTTTGTAAAGATTAGTTGTTTGGTTTGGTTGGCTAAACTTGTTATTATATTACTTTTTAAACATTATAATGAGGTTGTATGGTTGAAATTTTGGTCTCTTTGAAACTTTTCTTTAGAAGCAAAGCATAAATCATTTTAACACTAAAAAGTAAAAAAAAATCTTCAAGAATATATATACATACTAATATGCATGCAAAACAAAAAAATTTCTTTTGTTACTTGATGTTGTGAAGTCAAACACTTCAAATATTGTGATAACAAAATACTACTATATTCTTAGAAAATAAATGTTTAAGAAAGCACTATGGACATGACTGGACAATAACCTAGCGCCTACACCCAAATTAACTAATCAAAATAATAGAAGACGGTTTATGTATATATGACATAAAATGATGTATAGTGTATATGAAACATAGAATTAAAGTGATAACATGATTTTGAAATAACAGAGATATAAAAGAAAAACCAATGATTCTATTTAGTATAAATAAATTTTTTTTTTATATTTTTTTTATATAAATAAAAATTTTGATTTGGTTAAGAAAATAAAAATTTATTCCTTTTTATAGAAGCCATATCATAAACGTTTAAATAGAGACCGTTTTCCCTAAACTCAGAAACACAGAGTATACCTTTATTAAAAATCTTATTAAGATGTTTACAACACTCTTAATTAGTTTTACACAAGATCAAAACTACCTTAGCTTGTCACCTGAGATTTCTAACGTAAACAAGAACAGATCTGAAGAACACACTCTTCCTTATCTTTCTTGTATACCGATTCAGAGTAAACCTTACTCTCTCTAAAGAAAAAGCTTAGCACAACTTTTTCTCTCTTCAAATGGCTACCCCTAGCAAGCTTCTCAACGAACCCTTTTATATTCGACGGGCTGAGAACCTTCTAGGTTAGGGCTTGGATATTTCCAAATCTTCTTGTGAATATATTCTTTCCTAACTGATCCCAAACTCGTGTTCTCCACGTCATGTCTTCTGTTTGTAACAGAATCCACGTCAGCTAATTTACTTGCTGACTACTCCTCAAATCCGAAACAGCTTCCTGCAGTAACAACAGGCTGTGCGCATCCGTCATTCTGAAACAACGTCATGTAGTAACAACAGGCTGTGCGCATCCGTCATTCTGAAACAGCGTCCTGCAATAACAGCGGGCTGTGCGCATCCGTCAGTCTGAACAACTTCCTGCAAATTCCAACAGCAGTCTGTGCACATCCGTCAGGTCCAAATTTTGTGCGTCCTTCATGCCAAAGCTTTGTGCGTCCTTCAGGCCCAAGAACTATATGCACTTACAATCTCCCCCATTTTGATCTAGTTTGTCAATTCAAGCTATCCTGCAATAATCCTTTCAAGAAACTCACAAGCAAACATCATATCACACGGAAGCAAATCATAAACAATTTCCAGAAGGATTAAAGATCATGACAAATCCTCAAATCAACTATGGAGCATTATCCAACATGCAACAGGTTTATGAACTCTCCCAAAAACACACAAAACCAAGCAACATCCAAATTCAAAGTACAAGATGATGTTCAAACACTGAAACACTCCCCCTGAATCCTAAACTCCCCCTGAATTCTAACTTTCTTGAACAAGTTCAGATTATACCATTAATTCTCCCCCTGCTTGATTGACATAATTGATTCAAAATCAACCTAATGCATATAGCACAACAACATCAAGTTTTAGAGAACAACATACCTTTAAGCTCAACTCAAATTTTCTGAACCACCATTAGACATCACGAACAAATCTCTTTCAGCATCAGCAACCACAACCGTCTCTCCCATTTTTGAGGTCTGTGAAGCTCCATGGTCGATTGTACAGTACTTAGCTTTCCTTTTTGACCCTTGTTTTTATAAAAAAAAATCACTTTGCTGTTCCAACAACAATGTTTATGTTGATTCTACAAGAGTAGTCTTCACACCTTCATACCCCAGAGTGCAAGCGAGTCCTCTTGTTAAGGTGTGTGACAGACTGCGAAACCATGTTCAGGCTGAATCATCAAGACTGATAATATTTTTACAGACCTTGAGTTGTGCTTCTTACTGCTCCTTTCTGCAGTGGGAGAAGTGATCAAAACAGAGCAAGCTTTTGCTATTCATATAATACTTTTTTTTTAAAAAATTTCTTATTTTTCTTTCTTTTGACTCCTCCCACAGATTGGTGAACAAGTTTTCTCTTTTATTCCCTCGGGTTAGTGACAAGATTTCTCCTTTGTCCCCCGTATCCTAGATAAGCTCATGCTTTATCTTATGAAGTGAAGTGTTTCTTACTGCTCCTTTCTACACTTCACCCCTTCCTGAACATCTTTCACACGTTGTCTATCACACAGGTTACTGACTTTACATCTCCAAGTCATGAAGGGTAGCTCTTTCTCATGATGAATTTTACAGCAAAGATGCTTTGAAACTCTTTTGAAACCTATTATATAAAATCATCTTCACACTGTACAACCTATGCTGTTTCACCACAAACACTCATCATGAAGATAGTCAGAGTTCACCAACACCCAGAGACTTTTGCAACTTGTTCTACGATGACTTGTTTCCCTTCAACTAATTCTCTAATAAAATGATGTCTTATCTCAATGTGTTTAGTTTTAGAGTGTTGCACATGGTTCTTAGATATGTCAGTAGCACTTTTACTATCACATTTAATAAGTAAGGGATCTGAGAGAGACATACCATATTCTGTTGCCATCTTTTGTTGTACCTTGATTTGCTTTCCATGGTTGCAATCACCACACATAATCTTGTCCACATGTTTCAGATTTGGCACACCTCTAACTATCTCTTTTCTTACCAAGTTTGCAAGACTTCTTGCATTAGCGTGACCTAGACGTTGATGGAACAGCACTGGATCATCTTTCTCAGCTTTTAAACAAGTTGAAGTTTCCTCCCACATGTAGCAGTTCTTCCCGGTTTGAACACCAGAGAGAACTTTCTGGTTCTTCTCGTCTGTAGCCCAATACTTGACTTTGTTGAAGCTTACAGTTAAACCTTCATCACAAAGCTGATTTATGCTGATGAGATTGGCTGTAAGTCCTTCAACGAAATAGACATTTGTGAGTTGAGGTTTTTCTGCTTTGGTCAGATCTCCTTTTCCCTTGATTTTCCCTTTAGCTCCACCACCAATTGTGACTTTGCTCTCTTTCACGTCTGTGTAATTATCCAGATTAGATTGATTCCCTATCATATGTCGAGAAGCCCCACTGTCAAAGTACCATGGCTTAGACCCACTTGCTTCAGCTAAAGTGTATGCAACATGACAATACAGATCGTCCCGTTTTACATACATCATTTTTTACGGTCTTCTCTGATGTGGATAAAGCTTTCCTTCTCTCATCAGCTTATTCAATTTAGATGCATACCTGTAACAGTACCTCTGTATGTGACCATGTCGTCCACAGTAATAGCACTTATACTGTTATTGATCTGTGATGGTAGTTTTGATGCAGATGCCTGGCTGGAGCAAGTCTTGAATTGTTCCTAGCTGCACTATGGTTGTGATGATTGACAACATTGTGGTTGTGATGATTAACATCCTTGTGGTTGTGATGATTAACAACATTCTGGGCTGACTGACTCTTCACGAATTTGGTAGTTCCACCTGTACTACCTCCATGGTAACCCAAACCAAAGTTTGATTTGCCAACTCTCCCAGAGGCTAGTATGCTATCCAGATCCTTTGTTCCACTATTCAGCATGTGTATCTTCTTCCGAGTATCATTCAACTCTAGTGTGAGGACTCTGGTTTTTTCTTCCTCTGAACTACATCTCTGCATCAGCTCACTGTTTTTCTTAACTTCCAGAGCTAAGTCTTTTTCCAGCTTCTCATTCTCATCTCGAAGTGTTAACTTCTCTTCCATCCATGAGATCGTCTCTTTACTCTGTAACAGCCAGTTGTCATACAATTTTCTGAGCGCACCATCAACATCTACATCTTGTTCAACATCTGACTCACTTTCTGAAGAACTCTCCCCATTGACAGCAACTGACTCATCATCTCTGGATTCATCTTCTTCCTCTAAGCTTCCCATGAAGGCCACATATCCTGTTACATCTTCAGGCGAGTCATCATCTTCAGAGTCACTCTCACTTTCAGCAGCGTAGGAATTGTCTTTTCTGGAGCTAGAGCCTATGCAATCAAATTTTGTATGTCCAGTTCCTTTGCATACAATACACTTGAGATCTTTTCTCTTTAGTGATGGGCATTCAGACTTGATATGCCCGTATCCATGACATTTATGACACTGAATGTCTGTTCTCTTTCCACTTTTATCTCTGTTCGATCAGCTCCCTGATTCCTTACAAAGCCTTTCTTCTCTACTCTTCTCAAGGTTCTGTTGAAGTTTTTGGCAATCATACTCATCTCATCCTTTAGCTCTTGAATCTCATTTTCCTCACTAGACACAATGAGTACCAATCCTTTGGAAGAACTATTATTACATGTAGTAATCTCCAACTCATATGCCTGAAGCATCCCGACAACCTCTTCAAAATCAATGGTATCAGTATCTAAAGCCGTTCCCATAGCAGTTCTTTTACTTTCAAAACGTGAAGGAAGACATCTCAGCAGCTTTTTAACCAGTTTCTTATCTTTGTACTTCTTACCAAGATTGTGTGCTTCACTTGCTATTGCACTGATTTTACCACTGAACTCCTCAATAGTCTCTGATTCTTCCATGGTGAGAATTTCAAACTGAGATGCTAACATTTCAATCTGTGACCTTTTCACACTGCTGGTTCCTTCATATGCCTTTACAAGTTTTTCCCAAGCTTCTTTAGCCGATTCACAGTTTTGAATGTGCTTGAACTGATTCTGATTCACAGAGTTGAAGATCAGAGATAACGCTTTCGAGTTTGCTGTAGCTTTTGCCTCCTCTGTGTCGTCCCACCTATCTTCTGGTTTTAGGACATCCTTTCCATCTTCACCTTTCATGACTGGAGGTTTCCATCCCTGATTTGTTGCAATCCATGCTTCTTTTCCAAGTCCACGAATAAGTGCTCTCATCTTCACTTTCCAGTGGCCATAATTCCCTTTCTCCAGCGTAACTGAAAGACCTACAGCAATAAACTATTTGGGGTAGTCCATCTCTTCCGCAGGATCTTCACCTGTTGTTAAGTTACAACTTGGTTCAGATGCCCGCTCTGATACCAAATAAGTTACAACTTGGTTACAAGAGGATCTTCACCTGTTGTTAAGTTGTGCGTATCCGTCATTCTGAAATAGTGTCCTGCAATAACAGCGGGCTGTGCGCATCCGTCAGTCTGAAATAACTTCCTGCAAATTCCAACAACAGTCTGTGCACATCCGTCAGGTCCAAACTTTGTACGTCCTTCATGCCAAAGTTTTGTGCGTCCTTCAGGCCCAAGAACTATATGCACTTACATAACTGACTTTAGAAACTAGTTGATTTTTTTTTGTAAAAAATTGCCAGCAACCTAAATTTGAACTATAATTGTGCTAGTTAATCGATTAATTCGAAATATATTATTCTATCAATTGTTCAACATGACAACATTCATTCATCTTCTCAACTTAAATAAAATACAAATCCTGCAAAGAGCTTTTCCCTTGTGAGAACAAATTTTGGGTCCAGCTTAATTTATACTATTAATTAGGAAACACAAAATATTAAGTAACTTTTAGATTGTGAAATATTACAAAAAATGATATTGGTATTTTTACAATCAAAGAGTAAATTAAATTTTTGGGATAAGGTTATTATCCAGCTTTTTACGGTCCGGGATACGGATCCTCGATTTGACCCGTAGGACTGTTGATAAATGTTGGAAAAAAATCATTTTACACCGATATTCCCCGTATCTGTTACATAAAATAATTGGCAAAATCATTAAGAATGTTGCCAAAACAATCGACATAGAATAATTGCCAAAACAATCAACAAAGAAATCAATAAATCTATAAATATTCGAAAACTGCTTTTAAGAAAGTTGAAAAATAAATCACCAAATATAAGGAACACTGCCAATTTTGTAAGAACAGTTTTCAATAAGATCTAGTCTCAGTTATTATATTTGCCTAATTTCAAAATAACAAAATATTCTAATCCTATCAAACCAAACATATTCGATTAAGGGTTCTATTAAATCCGGTTACTATATATAATAAACTTGATAATTAATTTTCAGAACACACAATCATTCAAAGCTTAACTTCATTTCGTCTTCTTTTATCGTCAAAAATGGCTGCTAATCTTCCTATCACTGAACTTGCTAACGTGAAACCTTTTAAAACAAGTTGGAAAATCCAAATGAAAATCGTTCACTCTTGGACTCAATACACTCAATACACATGAGAGACAATGGAAATGATTCTTGCTGATGTTTGTGTAAGTATTTTTTACTTTCTTAACTTCAAACCTAAAGTTTACTTTGATTCATGCTACTATATAAAAAAAAAAACAACAGATGAACAAGCTACAAAGGTTTATCAAGTCTGGATACTAGATTTTCTTGGAAAATTCTACTGTCTCAAAATCTATGGGAAAGTATAGAGCTACCAAACATGGTTTCAAAATGTCCCTCATGAACATGACTATATATTATCACTCGGTGTTCTTCTCTTTCAGATGATATGTTCTTCGATTTTGCAAACTTTCAAGATATTTTGAATGAATCAGGATTGAATGAGAATATCTTGATAGGTATATTTTAAATTATAGATTTATCTTGCATATAATCTATTTTCTCATATAATCTAACCAAAATGTTTATATGTTGTTTCGAATATAATTGGCTAGGTCGTGAGTTTGGGTGAGATGAACACTTTGTATGTAGCTAACAAGGCTACAAAGAAACTCGAGTTTGAACTGCAAGACTCCAAGTACTAAGAAAAGCAGAGAGTATTGTATGCTCAGTGTTTTACAACTGGTTGTTCATGTCTAGTTACGAATTTAATCGATTAGGTCGGATCTGGATTGTTTGGAGTGTTAAAGTGAGGCAGACACCATGTTTTACAAGTGTTCAGATGGTCACTTGTTCTTTTCTAATAAAGGGCATAAAAAGTAAATTCTTTTGTTTATTTGTCTATGTTTGCAACTTTGTAGTAGATAGAAAGGTGGTGTGGGAAGCTATGCGAAATCACCAAGATTCTCCTATGTTTAGAGATAAGCCATGGTTGATCTTTGGAGATTTCAATGAAATTTTAAAAGGTGCAGAACATTCTCTCTAGGAGGTGAATGAGAGACTTCCAAGATGTGACGAGAGACTGCTCATTGAATGATATGAAATTTCGTGGCCCATTGTTTACATGGTGTAATAAAAAGACGATGATGAGCTTATTTGTAAAAAAGCTAGACCGCGTTCTAATTAATGACCAATGGATTGTAGAGTATCAAAAATCATGTGAAGTATTTGAAGCAGGGGTTGCTCTGATCATCTTCGATGTAGAATAAGAATGGGGCTAACAAGTCGAGTATGCATAAACTTAACCATTCAAATTTACGAATGCTTTGGCTACTAATCCAAAGTTTTTCAAGATGATTAAGGAATATTGGGATAATAGGGAAACAATTTATCATTCTACATAGGCGATGTACAGATTCTCAAAGAAGTTGAAAGTCCTAAAGCCAAAAATAAAAGTGATGAGTAAGATTAAGCTGGGTGACTTGACAAAAAAAAAGTAAACAAAGCGTTTTTAATTATGTGTCAATGTCAAGTTGAGACTTTCAACAACCCATATGCTCATGCAATGAGAAAGGAATCAACTGCTTATGATCGTTGGCTATACATGTATCATTGCTCGAAGAAAAATATATGAAGCAATTATCAAAACTCCATTGGTTAAAGGTGGGCGACGGAAATAATAAATATTTCTACAAGCTTGCATAGGTATGCGAGGTGCAAATTGCGATAAAAGAAATTACATGTGTTGATGGTAGTATAGAAGATACTCATGAGAAAATAAAGAAGGAAGTGACAAGGTTTTTTCAAGACTTTTTAGCTCATAACCCAGACTATTTCAATAAACGAGATAAGGGGAATGATCCAATTTCGAGTTTCAGAAGTTGATGGTGAACGGCTAATCAAAGAAATCTCTGAGGATAAGATTCACGGCGTTATGTTCTCCATGCCAAGAGATAAGTCTCCGGGTCCTGACGGCTATACTTTGGAATTCTTAATAGAGATATGGTCAATAGTCAAGAAGGACTTCGTGATTGCAGTTCAGTATTTTATTTTCTCTATGGTTTCATTTGAAAAGGAGTGAATACTAACATATTAGCTCTTATACCAAAGAAGAAAGAGGTTAAAGAGATGAAGGATTACCGCCCAATATCTTGATGCAATGTCATTTACAAGGTAATATCAAAGATCATAGCCAACTCAAGGTTATCATCCTGGACTTCATATCGCCAAATCAGTAAACATTTGTCAAGAACAGGTTATTGATGAAAAACGTTCTCCTGGCATCATAAATAGTCAAAGACTACCATAAAGATACAATATCATCTCCAAGTGCTATAAAGATTGACATCTCGTAGGCCTTTGACTCAGTTCAATGGTGTGGCCTTTTCTTCTGTCCACGCTATTACAAAAAATGATATTGGTATTTTTACAATCAAAGAGTAAATTAAATTTTTTGGATAAGGTTATTATCCAGCTTTTTACGGTCCGGGATGCGGATCCTCGATTTGACCCGTATGAGTGTTGATAAATGTTAGAAAAAAATCATTTTACACCGATATTCCCCGTATCTGTTACATAAAATAATTGGCAAAATCATTAAGAATGTTGCCAAAACAATCGACATAGAATAATTGCCAAAACAATCAACAAAGAAATCAATAAATCTATAAATATTCGAAAACTGCTTTTAAGAAAGTTGCAAAATAAATCACCAAATATAAGGAACCTTGACAATTTTGTAGTAACAGTTTTCAATAAGACCTAGTCTTAGTTATTATATTTGCCTAATTTCAAAATAACAAAATATTCTAATCCTATCAAACCAAACATATTCGATTAAGGGTTCTTTTAAATCCGGTTACTATATATAATAAACTTGATAATTAATTTTCAGAACACACAATCATTCAAAGCTTAACTTCATTTCGTCTTCTTTTATCGTCAAAAATGGCTGCTAGTCTTCCTATCGCTGAACTTGCTAACGTGAAACCTTTTAAAACAAGTTGGAAAATCCAAATGAAAATCATTCACTCTTGGACTCAATACACTCAATACACATGAGAGACAATGGAAATGATTCTTGCTGATGTTTGTGTAAGTATTTTTTACTTTCTTAACTTCAAACCTAAAGTTTACTTTGATTCATGCTACTATTAAAAAAAAAAAAACAACAGATGAACAAGCTACAAAGGTTTATCAAGTCTGGATACTAGATTTTCTTGGAAAATTCTACTGTCTCAAAATCTATGAGAAAATATAGAGCTACCAAACATGGTTTCAAAATGTCCCTCATGAACATGACTATATATTATCACTCGGTGTTCTTCTCTTTCAGATGATATGTTCTTCTATTTTGCAAACTTTCAAGATATTTTGAATGAATCAGGATTGAATGAGAATATCTTGATAGGTATATTTTAAATTATAGATTTATCTTGCATATAATCTATTTTCTCAAATAATCAAACCAAAATGTTTATATGTTGTTTCGAATATAATTGGCTAGGTCGTGAGTTTGGGTGAGATAAACACTTTGTATGTAGCTAACAAGGCTACAAAGAAACTCGAGTTTGAACTGCAAGACTCCAAGTACTAAGAAAAGTAGAGAGTATTGTATGCTCAGTGTTTTACAACTGGTTGTTCATGTCTAGTTACGAATTTAATCGATTAGGTCGGATCTGGATTGTTTGGAGTGTTAAAGTGAGGCAGACACCATGTTTTACAAGTGGTCAGATGATCACTTGTTCTTTCTAATAAAGGGCATAAAAAGTAAATTCTTTTGTTTATTTGTCTATGTTTGCAACTTTGTAGTAGATTAAAAGGTGGTGTGGGAAGCTATGCGAAATCACCAAGATTCTCCTATGTTTAGAGATAAGCCATGGTTGATCTTTGGAGATTTCAATGAAATTTTAAAAGGTGCAGAACATTCTCTCTAGGAGGTGAATGAGAGACTTCCAAGATGTGACGAGAGACTGCTCATTGAATGATATGAAATTTCGTGGCCCATTGTTTACATGGTGTAATAAAAAGACGATGATGAGCTTATTTGTAAAAAAGCTAGACCGCGTTCTAATTAATGACCAATGGATTGTAGAGTATCAAAAATCATGTGAAGTATTTGAAGCAGGGGTTGCTCTGATCATCTTCGATGTAGAATAAGAATGGGGCTAACAAGTCGAGTATGCATAAACTTAACCATTCAAATTTACGAATGCTTTGGCTACTAATCCGGAGTTTTTCAAGATGATTAAGGAATATTCAGATAATAGAGAAACAATTTATCATTCCACATAGGCGATGTACAGATTCTCAAAGAAGTTGAAAGTCCTAAAGCCAAAAATAAAAGTGATGAGTAAGAATAAGCTGGGTGACTTGACAAAAAAAAGGCAAACAAAGCGTTTTTAATTATGTGTCAATGTCAAGTTGAGACTTTCAACAACCCATATGCTCATGTAATGAGAAAGAAATCAACTGCTTATGATCGTTGGCTACATGTATCATTGCTCGAAGAAATATATGAAGCAATTATCAAAACTCCATTGGTTAAAGGTGGGCGACGAAAATAATAAATATTTCTACAAGCTTGCATAGGTATGCGAGGTGCAAATTGCGATAAAAGAAATTACATGTGTTGATGGTACTATAGAAGATACTCATGAGAAAATAAAGAAGGAAGTGACAAGGTTTTTTCAAGACTTTTTAGCTCATAACCCAGACTATTTCAATAAACGAGATAAGGGGAATGATCCAATTTCGAGTTTCAGAAGTTGATGGTGAACGGCTAATCAAAGAAATCTCTGAGGATAAGATTCACGGCGTTATGTTCACCATGACAAGAGATAAGTCTCCGGGTCCTGACGGCTATACTTTGGAATTCTTAATAGAGATATGGTCAATAGTCAAGAAGGACTTCGTGGTTGCAGTTCAGTATTTTATTTTCTCTATGGTTTCATTTGAAAAGGAGTGAATACTAACATATTAGCTCTTATACCAAAGAAGAAAGAGGTTAAAGAGATGAAGGATTACCGCCCAATATCTTGATGCAATGTCATTTACAAGGTAATATCAAAGATCATAGCCAACTCAAGGTTATCATCTTGGACTTCATATCGCCAAATCAGTAAACATTTGTCAAGAACAGGTTATTGATGAAAAACGTTCTCCTGGCATCATAAATAGTCAAAGACTACCATAAAGATACAATATCATCTCGAAGTGCAATAAAGATTGACATCTCGAAGGCTTTTGACTCAGTTCAATGGTGTGGCCTTTTCTTCTGTCCACGCTATTACAAAAAAAGATATTGGTATTTTTACAATCAAAGAGTAAATTAAATTTTTTGGATAAGGTTATTATCCAGCTTTTTACGGTCCGGGATGCGGATCCTCGATTTGACCCATAGGACTGTTGATAAATGTTAGAAAAAAATCATTTTACACCGATATTCCCCGTATCTGTTACATAAAATAATTGGCAAAATCATTAAGAATGTTGCCAAAACAATCGACATAGAATAATTGCCAAAACAATCAACAAAGAAATCAATAAATCTATAAATATTCGAAAACTGCTTTTAAGAAAGTTGCAAAATAAATCACCAAATATAAGGAACCTTGACAATTTTGTAGTAACAGTTTTCAATAAGACCTAGTCTCAGTTATTATATTTGCCTAATTTCAAAATAACAAAATATTCTAATCCTATCAAACCAAACATATTCGATTAAGGGTTCTTTTAAATCCGGTTACTATATATAATAAACTTGATAATTAATTTTCAGAACACACAATCATTCAAAGCTTAACTTCATTTCGTCTTCTTTTATCGTCAAAAATGGCTGCTAGTCTTCCTATCGCTGAACTTGCTAACGTGAAACCTTTTAAAACAAGTTGGAAAATCCAAATGAAAATCATTCACTCTTGGACTCAATACACTCAATACACATGAGAGACAATGGAAATGATTCTTGCTGATGTTTGTGTAAGTATTTTTTACTTTCTTAACTTCAAACCTAAAGTTTACTTTGATTCATGCTACTATTAAAAAAAAAAAAAACAACAGATGAACAAGCTACAAAGGTTTATCAAGTCTGGATACTAGATTTTCTTGGAAAATTCTACTGTTTCAAAATCTATGAGAAAGTATAGAGCTACCAAACATGGTTTCAAAATGTCCCTCATGAACATGACTATATATTATCACTCGGTGTTCTTCTCTTTCAGATGATATGTTCTTCGATTTTGCAAACTTTCAAGATATTTTGAATGAATCAGGATTGAATGAAAATATCTTGATAGTTATATTTTAAATTATAGATTTATCTTGCATATAATCTATTTTCTCATATAATCTAACCAAAATGTTTATATGTTGTTTCGAATATAATTGGCTAGGTCGTGAGTTTGGGTGAGATGAACACTTTGTATGTAGCTAACAAGGCTACAAAGAAACTCGAGTTTGAACTGCAAGACTCCAAGTACTAAGAAAAGTAGAGAGTATTGTATGCTCAGTGTTTTACAACTGGTTGTTCATGTCTAGTTACGAATTTAATCGATTAGGTCGGATCTGGATTGTTTAGAGTGTTAAAGTGAGGCAGACACCATGTTGTACAAGTGGTTAGATGATCACTTGTTCTTTTCTAATAAAGGGCATAAAAAGTAAATTCTTTTGTTTATTTGTCTATGTTTGCAACTTTGTAGTAGATAGAAAGGTGGTGTGGGAAGCTATGCGAAATCACCAAGATTCTCCTATGTTTAGAGATAAGCCATGGTTGATCTTTGGAGATTTCAATGAAATTTTAAAAGGTGCAGAACATTCTCTCTAGGAGGTGAATGAGAGACTTCCAAGATGTGACGAGAGACTGCTCATTGAATGATATGAAATTTCGTGGCCCATTGTTTACATGGTGTAATAAAAAGACGATGATGAGCTTATTTGTAAAAAAGCTAGACCACGTTCTAATTAATGACCAATGGATTGTAGAGTATCAAAAATCATGTGAAGTATTTGAAGCAGGGGTTGCTCTGATCATCTTCGATGTAGAATAAGAATAGGGCTAACAAGTCGAGTATGCGTAAACTTAACCATTCAAATTTACGAATGCTTTGGCTACTAATCCAAAGTTTTTCAAGATGATTAAGGAATATTGGGATAATAGGGAAACAATTTATCATTCTACATAGGCGATGTACAGATTCTCAAAGAAGTTGAAAGTCCTAAAGCCAAAAATAAAAGTGATGAGTAAGAATAAGCTGGGTGACTTGACAAAAAAAAGGCAAACAAAGCGTTTTTAATTATGTGTCAATGTCAAGTTGAGACTTTCAACAACCCATATGCTCATGCAATGAGAAAAGAATCAACTGCTTATGATCGTTGGCTACATGTATCATTGCTCGAAGAAAAATATATGAAGCAATTATCAAAACTCCATTGGTTAAAGGTGGGCGACAAAAATAATAAATATTTCTACAAGCTTGCATAGGTATGCGAGGTGCAAATTGCGAGAAAAGAAATTACATGTGTTGATGGTACTATAGAAGATACTCATGAGAAAATAAAGAAGGAAGTGACAAGGTTTTTTCAAGACTTTTTAGCTCATAACCCAGACTATTTCAATAAACGAGATAAGGGGAATGATCCAATTTCGAGTTTCAGAAGTTGATGGTGAACGGCTAATCAAAGAAATCTCTGAGTATAAGATTCACGGCGTTATGTTCTCCATGCCAAGAGATAAGTCTCCGGGTCCTGACGGCTATACTTTGGAATTCTTAATAGAGATATGGTCAATAGTCAAGAAAGACTTCGTGGTTGCAGTTCAGTATTTTATTTTCTCTATGGTTTCATTTGAAAAGGAGTGAATACTAACATATTAGCTCTTATACCAAAGAAGAAAGAGGTTAAAGAGATGAAGGATTACCGCCCAATATCTTGATGCAATGTCATTTACAAGGTAATATCAAAGATCATAGCCGACTCAAGGTTATCCTCCTGGACTTCATATTGCCAAATCAGTCAACATTTGTCAAGAACAGGTTATTGATGAAAAACGTTCTCCTGGCATCATAAATAGTCAAAGACTACCATAAAGATACAATATCATCTCGAAGTGCAATAAAAATTGACATCTCGAAGGCTTTTGACTCAGTTCAATGGTGTGGCCTTTTCTTCTGTCCACGCTATTGGCTCTAAGCCCCCCCCCCCCCCCAATTTGTAAAATGGATTGAGCTTTGTGTTATGACATCATCTTTCTCGGTCCAAGTGAATGGTGAATTATCCGATCTATTCTGAAGTGAAAGGAATTTATGGCAAGGATGTTCCTTATCTCCATATTTGTTCGTTATTTGTATGAATGTGTTGTCGCATATGCTTGATAAGGCAGCTCTGGAAAGAAGAATAATATATCACCCAAGTTACCAAATATTTTAATGCGATTCAAATTATTGTTGTGCATCATGAATATCATTAGCTGAAAAATGAAAAAGTTCTTGAAGTATATAATAGTCACTGAAAATATGCATATACTAATAGAAAGAAAAATCAAAAATTTGTAAGAAGTTATAAACATACTAATTAAAACATATAATAAAATAAAAACAAAAACAAAGATTGGCTATACGTTACATTTTGAAATTTTAAAAGTAATATATATCATGTATTTATTAATATATTCAACCTAGTTAACTCAAAAAAATCATTTGTAGTCTTAGAGCATCTCCAACCATGGGTTCTCAAAAATATTAGATGGGTTTTTAAAATATTATATAAAAAAAGATATTAAAAGAAAATGAGAAGGGTTCTTAAAAGAGAATAGAAGAATTCTCAATAAAAAATTTAAATACTCTCTCCTCTTTTAAGAACCTTTATAATATTTTATCATTATTTTATAAATCAAAATTGTTTAGAACTCCATGTAAGAACCTATTAATGGAAGTGGTCTTACAAATCTTACTAATATTAAAAACGAAATTAGTTTACAAACTTTACCATGCAACATAGCGCATGTTATTTACCTAGTTGATTACAGTAACAACTTTGGTTCAAAGCTTTTGATTCATGTATCACATTTTACAAGCTAATTTGGTACAATGCCTTATCTCTATTACTTTTTACAAGTTGTGAATTGTGAATCTGTGATTAAAGCTTCAGTAAGTTATATAATCTCATTAATCAATTAATTCAAAATAAATTTTATCATTCATCATTAGTTTTCTCAGTTTTACATGGAATGGAATACAGTCTTCTTCTTCTTTTTTTTGATCAAATGAATACAATCTTCTAAAGGGTGAAAAAAAAAGTAACAGATTTAAGTTTTTTTTTTTACCAAACGTAAAACAATGAAAAAAAAAAAAAATCTTTCTTCCTCTTCCTCGATAGGTTTCTTCCACAAAGATATTTTTCTTTCTCTCGCAGTTCAAATTAGGGATTCAATCTCTCTGCTCTTCATCACCACCATCACCATCACCGTCACCGTCACCGTCACCTCTCTGTATCTTCCGGCTGTTCCTCTCTCTATTCCCTCCGGTAAACTCTGCTTACTCTTTAGCTATCTTCTCTCTCTCCGCCCCTTTTCATTTCACCTGCTTCTCGAAGTTCTTAGCAAGTTTCTAAGTTCATTTCCAAGTAATCGAAGCTCGTTTATGTTCAATTAACTTACGTATTTGAAGTAATTGAGACTTGGCTAAACCTAATTGCTGAATCGAGTGATTCGATTTGATTAGTGTAGTAGGAATTCATTTGCAGTCTCTTTAAGCTAATTTTGTTTGAGCTTTACCTGTTTCTTTAACCATTAGATTAGGAGAATTAGGATTGGAGAGTACGTGAAACTTCACCAGATTCATCGTTTTGGAGTTCTTATTGATCAATCATGATTGGGAAAATTTGTCTTTGTGTTTTTCCAAATTAGCTAGTGATTCTGATTGCTACCATGAGACTGAATCTGATGTTCCTGTGTTTCTTGTAGCTGAGTTGTGAATCAGAGTTTAGGATTTGTCAATTTTGATATTTATGTTGCTATTTTTGGTCACCTGAGTCTGGGTGGTGTTGTTGAAAGTTTCTTATGAAGGACTTATAGGTGGACTATTTGATTACTTTGTCTCTGCTGAATTCAAATATAGAAACTTTCTTGCTTCATAGTCAGTTTATGAATGCATTTAGTTCAGTGATACTAACAATGAATTGGTCTTCTGATAATGTTTATGATTGGCTATGTGCAGGGTGAAAAGATGGATCAGTCTTTTATTTTGATTTTCTATTAGCTTGCTCGGTTATTGTTGAAGCTATATCGTGAAGACTTTAAATATCTCAAATGGATGATGGTGGGCATCGTGAGAATGGTCGGCATAAAGCAGCAGCTCAGGGCCAGGTACCTTGACAATCCCAAACCTATATCAGTTGTTTTCCTTTCTCTGCTGTATATATACATCTTATGGGGGTTCATCATGCTGCTAAATACCTCAGCTTTGAGATTGTTATTGATGGGAATGTATTATTTGTTCATGATATAAAACAGTGGTTGATGCAGCATCAGCCGTCGATGAAACAAGTTATGTCAATAATAGCAGAGCGGGATGCAGCGATTCAGGAGAGGAATCTGGCGATATCAGAGAAAAAAGCAGCAGTAGCTGAAAGGGACATGGCGTTTCTTCAGAGGGACACAGCCATTGCCGAGCGCAACAATGCGATAATGGAGAGAGACAGTGCTCTTACAGCTCTCCAATACCGTGAGAACTCCATGGTTACTGCTGCTGCTACCAATATGTCGGCATGTCCACCAGGATGTCAAATATCACGTGGTGTAAAACACTTGCACCATCCGCACATGCATCATCATCATCAACAACATCACATACCTCAGTTGACTGAGAATGCATATGAAACCAGAGAAATGGAGCCAAATGATGGTCTCCCGACATCACCACCTGCCGGATCCGCCTTGGAATCTGCCAAACCAAAGCGCGGTAAAAGAGTGAAAGACCCAAAGGCGACTGCACAAACCACTGCTAATAAGAGAGGACCAAAAAATCAGAGGAAAGTGAAGAAAGAGAGCGATGACGACTTAAACAAGATAATGTTTGTAAAGACAACACATGACTACACAGAAGAAGACTCAAGTAAGCATATCTTAATAGGATCGAAATCCGACTGGAAAAGTCAAGAAATGGTGGGGCTGAACCAAGTTGTTTATGACGAGACAACGATGCCACCACCTGTATGTTCATGTACAGGAGTTCTCAGACAGTGCTACAAATGGGGAAAATGGAGGTTTGGCAATCATCGTGTTGCACAACCACACTATCAATGTATCCTTTGCCGGCACTACCCAACAAAAGGCATGCTCGAGTTGGTGGACGGAAAATGAGCGGAAGCGCGTTCAACAAGCTTCTAAGCCGACTTGCTGCAGAGGGGCATCATGATCTTTCAAACCCGGTCGATCTGAAGGACCATTGGGCAAAGCACGGTACAAACCGCTACATCACGATTAAATGATATGTGCATTTAGGTGTGAGTTGTTCTTACGACATTATCTGATTTTAAGTCACCTGTACTAAATTCAAATAAACTCGAGAGGAATTGTATGTGGAGCCAATGTTGTGTTGTATTATATAATTGAAGAAAATTTAGCAACATCACAAACCATAGAATTATTATTTTTTGTTCACAATCAAAGAAAAACTAAACTTTTTCTTCTGAACTGAATTCATTTATCTAAGACGCTACTGAATCATAGATGGACTGTGAGCTAGTTTACTCACGTGACACTTATAGACTGTGTGTTCAAATTGAACCAAATGGACTGTGAGCTAGTCTAGAGAATCAGTCACGATCAATGTGACCGAGTGACGAGACCGTTATCAAAGCAAGATTTAGTCGAGTATTTAAGCTGAATGAATTATCAGGCCTAATAATGCACATTTTTTAAGATTATGCAGTCAAAAGGGTTATCTAGGCAATTCTTTTGGAGATGGACGATACCCGATGTCGATTTTGAATAAATATGTACCAAATTAATTATTCCGCGTGTAAGTAAAAATCCATAATTTAAGATAAATATCAATATACAATTATAACTAACAATATGGATATGTTGGTGACTAACATACCATATATCAAACTTTTTTTATAAATACCTTTCCGAATCCTGTGTATATGGATGAATGACTGTTTGATACAAACGTGCGGGTATCGTCATCGGGTATTGCAGGGACGAGAGGCTTCTGATCCGTGCAATAATTTGGTACATATTTATTCAAAACTAACATGATCAATGTGAAGCCTTCCACAGAGACCGGTCACAAGCCTTGTGATCGGTCAGAAGCCTCTCATCCCTGCAACTTACCAAAACGCCGAGTTTTGACGTTAAAAGCCCTAAACCGACTTCCTGGACCCCAAGACCTATAAATACTCGTTCTAAACCCTAAAAGCTTTTTGTCTTCAAGCTTTTTCAACATTCTAAAGTAGAGACGACCATGATAGCCATGACAAAAGCATCCTCTCTATCCGTGCCGTTGAAGCCTTGAAGATCACCAAAACACTCTTGTTTTCTTGTCTTGCGTTCTTTGATTCATAAAGGATAAGTTTTACCTCTTTGTATTCGATATTGAAGAAGTAATCCCTAAACCCTTTTATGTTCTTAAACGTTTTATGGTAATGAGTTTCTTAAATCTTGCTTTGATGATTCTCTTAAACATGTTTGAGTAGTTTACTTGTTGGGTTTAAAGAGCTAAACAAAGGGTATTGATGTTCTATTAGTTTAAGTGGTGATTCTCTAGTTGAAGGAACTACGATACGCTTGACTTATGATAATAATAGATCGAGTCTGTTTATTTACGCCTCATATAATTCTATATGTGTGTATGCAATATAATATACTAGTATTATACTCGGTGCTATATATATATGCACCGGAAAATAATGTTTTATTATAAAATATATTTCCAAAAATATATGAAATTCTAGTTTGTAAATAGATTAGTCATTAGTAAATCATCATGTGAGGAAACATATATTGTTTCATATATTTGCGGATTTGGTTATGTCACTTGATATAATGAACGAATTGAGTTAAATCTACCCAAACTTGATAGTCTTCCAAATATTCAACGACTTAATACAAACATAAAATTTAAATTCATATTCATGGTCCTAGACACAAAACTTTTATTAGGGTGAAGTTGACTCAATACAAAGGTGGTAGATATCATTTGCGTCTTGAGGCCCTCCTAGCATTTTACCATTGGTGTTTTTCTTGTTTAAGTCTTCTCCTTTGTTTGTGCTTTCTCCTCTATCTTTTGAGTGGTGTGGTCTATAAAACAAAAAGATATTAGATTTACATATAAAAGAAAAAAAAATAATATAGTCATCTAAAAGCAATTTAATAAAATAAAAGATATGTTCCCTACTAGAGGCCATGTTTTATATAAACTCATCGGAAACTGTTGGCTTCAGTGTGTAACGAAATCTTTGAATTTATGGCGTTCTCGTTACGAAGCGTGTTTTGCTTCTAAATGATTTAATCTTCAATTTGTTTAAAAAAAAAAAACCAACATCAACAACAGAAACGTGATTAAGATACGTGTCTATATATAGCTTTAGGGATCGTAACTGTTTTAGTTTGAATGGAAGAAATCGTGGGATTATGGAGGCGAATATATGCTCTAATTTTGATTTTTGATTTTCTTTTTAAAGTGATTAAGTGATAGTGGGAACGGGGAAGTTTTACGATAATCATGTAAACTGGTTTTACCATTTATTTCATTTTAATTTTTATCGACAAATAGATTTGTGGATTTTACATTATTAATAAATGATCTTTTTAGGGACAAAATTGCCACATGTCATAATATGATTGGCCAAGTGATTTGTGCTTTATAAGATAAATGATATGTTCCTAATTAATCTTTACTGTTCAGAATCACGATGGTTCTCATATCAAATGTCTATTATAACTTTGTTGTACACTTTTTGGTCAAAGTTACTAGAGCTTTCCTTCATTGTGGATTTTATCACATCCTTTGCTAAGGTAAGTATATGTACGTTATCTTTGAATTAGTGCGTTTCATAATTGTACAAATATTTATGTTCTAAACTGCTTTCATCATAGGTTACAAAAATGTCAAGCCAATGATGGAGGGATATAGAGGGATCTAGTTTGCTTTCGCTACCCCGAAGTATGTTTTTACCACTTGGTTAATTGTTAAAAACAGAGTTACCACGGGAGACAGAATGCTATCGTGGAACCGACAAGCGAACACAAGCTGCATTCTATGTCAGGATCTACACGGGATCAACTTTTTTCTCCTGTCCTTATTCACGGACTATATGGCAGGATGTTGAGAGAGGAATTCTTCACGACCGGTTCTCGGCGAACTGGAAGCAGGTTTTCAAACACATATGTGACACGAAAAAGGACAAAACAAAAGTATTCATCCTAAGGTATGTGTCCCATAACACGATTCACTCGATTTGGGGGGAGAGAAACGCTAGGAGGCATGGTGAACAACCATCACCGATGGGAAGCTAGTCAAGCTCATCGACAAAAACATCCGCAACAGATTAAGCACAATTCGCAGTGGTGGGATATCAAAGTACGGGGGAGGTCTGCAATTATGGTTTAGCTTAAGACAAGGCCAAGACTAATCTTTTGCTAAAAACTGTTCTCATGAAATGTATGCATTAAGTTGTAAAACTGATTTTTTTCCTTTTTGAATATAATTTAACATCTATTCAAAAGAAAAAAAGATAAACCGTACTAACTCTTGCAAAATGACAATTAGAGCAAAACAGTAGAAGATGATGGTTGGTCCATAGATTATTATAAGGTTTGCTCTACTTAGTAATTATTTAGAGAATGCTTTTTTATAAATGTTCTTGCTCTCTGGAAACTTAGTTTTTTATGTCCTTCTCGGGGGTTTGGCACAAGTACTTATGAGAAGGCTTACGAATATCTTGCTCATATTGATACTCAGTTAATAATTAACTATGAAAGATTTAACATTAATTATAAATCATAACTATAATGTTCTACAAATAATAGTATAGATATTTAGAAAATTTTATTAAAATTAAGAATTATGATTATTCTATCATATTTATTTGATTTTTTTTTATTGTTTTGAATCATCATATATTATGCAATACCAATTCACTAGACGCATCACGTCCTTGAGTGAATTAGTTGTCATGTTGTTTAACATCATCATCAACATATGTAGTGTTTTTGACAAACTAGTGAATTTTTAGTTGCAATTAAGTTATGCGACATATGTAATGTTGTGAAAACTTAGTGAAAACGTTATAGAAGACGTTGAAATATATGAGAAGCAAAAGCACAAATAGTGTAACTAGAACTGAAGAGACATGTAAACATTTCGTTAATTAAGATACTTTCTTCATCTTACTATTTAACTATGTACAACAACTTTTAAAATTTTAATATATGTCATTCATTAGATCTCACATATCACCAACCGATAGATTGAAATCCTATCACTATCATATCAAACAAATCCAATTTAAATGATTAAAAATAAAAATTAGGGTATGTATTCAAACTTATATTTTAAATTTGAGTTTCAATGAGTTTTTAGATGATTTTGATTATTTTGGTGAATTAATTTGATGAATTTGTTATCATTTGTTGTAAATCTCTTGAAAAATCCCACTTTAAATCATTAGATATAGATATTTGCATTTTAAACCAATGAACTCCTCTAAAATCCCTTACTAAAAATATAGGGGGGTGTATTGCATTAGAGATTTTAGGAGAGTTGATGGATTTTAGGTTTGGAGTGATTTCAGAGAAATTCAGTGAATTTTAAGATCTATAAAATAGAAAATCATTGATTTGGTAAGATTTTCTATACTGAATTTCGGGAGATTTTGGAATGCTACGGGTGACTTTGACATCAAATAAAACAATTACCATAAATTACCATATACTCTTAACCCTCGCCATTTCCCTACCACTTCTTTGTTTTAGTGTTTGCCTTTGGTGCTGACCATCACCGTAGCAGTTAGCACCAACGTGATAACGCTGGAAAAGTATTTTGTTGTGTACGGAACCGAGATGGCAACCAGTCTGCAAAATATCTACGTAATTGGTTAAATTTTTGACATTATTTTGCAGTCACTATTTGAAATTGGAGTTGAATTGCTATTGTTTGTTGATAGAAGACTCTGGAAGTAGAACCAAGAATCTATCGTTCTTAATTGGGGATTTTAAGTTTGATTATATTTCAGTCATAGAGAAAACTAACGAATAGAACTAGAGCTTTTTTTCTCTTCTTCTGAATCTTATAACAAAGTGAATATGTGATTTTTAGAGAAAAATGATTAATGATAACTCAAGAAACGACTTTATAGTTCTGTTGTAGATTAGCTTTTTTAACTCTGTTGCACTAACTACATCACAACCTTCCTCTCATCACTCATCCATACCTTATTTTTATCTCTACCCAATGATGAAGACGAAGATGTTCCATAAATCAGCTGAGGCTTGCATCCCTTTTCCAGCACTCTCAAGTACTTTAGCCATATCCCTTGTTAGCCATTAACATGGAATTTAGATCGTTTTTTGTTGACATCTTTGTGAATCATTCCAATTCAGACCAAAATATTTTTAACACAATCCTTTTAAGAATTAGACAGATTGATGATAGAGAAAACGAGTTTAATTATTTGATTTGATTTTGCTAATTCAACCCATCTATGAATTTCCATTTACGGAGCTCATGTTGGAGAATGAGAATTTGCCTATGGTGGAGTCGCATGGAAGGAGGGAGGGAGAGAGGATCTTCAATTCTCTCGAGTGTTTAATATTTTTATCATGGAAATATATTTTTATATTTATTAAAATAGTGTGAGTTTCTTTACCTCTATTTTCAACTAAATATGTATATGGAAGTCACCTCAAATCTTTTTCAAAATCCCTTTTTGAAAATTCTGTTACTTTTTCAATAACAGTAGATTTGATATGAGTTTTCTAAATCATTGATTGAATAACAAGGGGTTGTAAATGATTTTGCATAAATTCTATTTCCAATAACATAAGATTTGGAAAGTCATTTAAAAATTGTTAGTTGAATAACAGGTGATTTAAGGTTTAAAATATTTAAAATATTTAAAATCTAAAATCTCTAATCCAATACATCCCCCATAATGTTTAAAATATTTTCAATAATGGTTGATTTTTAAATAGTTTTACAAATCACTATTTCAATAACACTAGAGTTTTAGAAACTGTTAAGCATCAATGGTTAAAAATAACATACAATTCACTTCAACTCTTGGATTTAGTACACATTTCTTAAGAACATTTGTCAATGTCATTCATTAGATCTCACATGTCACCAACCGATAGATTAAAACTTTATCATTTTCTTATCCAACGTAGCTAGTTTATCTTTTTTTTTTCTTTCGTTTTTCTTAAATCATATGTCTGAAAATATGCAAACTGATTTATAGCCATCCATTTGAATTCTTATCCATCAATCAATTATTATATATCGATAATAAATTTTAACTAGTGGCAAAATTATATTTTGACAAATTTTCTCTGCAATGCACATTATTCAATCAACAATAAGATGTGTTGTTATATCATGTGTATTTAGAAATATCACAAGATACAATTTTAATCTAATTAAATATATGTTAAATAACTTATATTGTTATTTTGAACTTCAATAGTCATTGTTTATTAGTTAATAATATCCATGCTAAATGAATTGTTAAAAAACTTAATACATGCCAAATTTAATTGACTAATAACACATGTAAAAAAAATTGTTAGATTTTTTCTTGTTTAAGAGAAATATAAGTTAAATTTTTTAGATGCAGACAAATAAATTAATATATATAAATATGTATCTATTCAGTTTTTTTTTTCTGTTAAATTAAAGAAAAAAGAGTTAAATCAACACATATCAACATCTGATCGACATATTGGAAAAGTGTCAAGATCATGCGAGTTACTAACTTTGAAAACCAAGTTTTATTCTGCTCACGTGATCACGACACATATAAACTTTATCGATCATATGTTGATATATATAAAAAAAATGTTGACTTTTTTTTTCTTTATGAAATAAGAAAATTAATTTAAAATATATATATATATATATATATATATATATACTAATTATTTACTTGTGTATATCTAAATTTGTTTTTAATCTTTTTTTTAACCAAAAATATAATAACAAAAAACGTAAAAAAATATAATTATATGCTAATTTACGTATATTATTCTTCAATTAGATTTTGACATCCATAAAACATAAAAAACGTAAAAAACAATTAGATTTTACTATTTAGCATATAACCAATAAAAATGAGTGTAAGAAGTTTTAAATATATATATATATATATAAAAGTTTTTAACATTAATTTAATTGGACAAAATTTGTATTTACGGTTGTATTGTAATTTTAGTAAGTGAGAACACACAAAAAAAAAAACTTAAACAAAAACAACGAGCTTAAAAGAAGAAAGTTTAGATTACTTGGTGAAAGTGTTAGTATGTTTTTATTTATGTTTTACACTGACGGCTCACTCGGAGCTTATTTTGGGCTTTACAATTTCGATATAAGAAAAAGCAGTTCGGAACTAATAGAAAAGATTACGATAGGAACAAAACTCTGTTTTCTTTAGCCAGGACAAAGAAAAGTGTAGTAGATGATTTCAGCTGAGGCATATGAATTGAAACGTCATCAAAGCGTTCCGTCTTATCGAGCACATAAACTACATTAAGAATAATAATTAATGTTTTTAAATCTTGCTGCAAGTTTAAGTTCAATAGTCTTTGTCTCACCTGAGAAATGCTCAATTACGTAAGGCCCGACAAAGAGTCCCAAATGGACAATGATTGTGGGAAATACTGCCATTCCCATAATTGATTTAAATAAAGTTAGATCAGTTCCCTTGAGATATGGGGAAGAAGTCGTCATTATTCATTTCATCTAAGGCTTTAATGAACGTACGTACTTCATTTTTAAGGGTTAAAAAGTCTGTTTCACGGTATGTTTTTTATTTTTTTATATTCTCTTTTTATGAATATATAAATACTAGCCTTTTATGGTTTAGCCTGTCTGAGATGTATTTCTAGTGCCAAGTGTTAAGAAATGTTTGAATGATCCGACGTAAGTAGAGAGGCGGTGTTGAACACAAAAGGACATACAAGTTTTATTTATTATAGCGGCGGTTCGATAAAAACTGACAAACACATGCATAGATAAGCAAGGACAGAAACCACAAAAGAAAGCACAATGTAAGAAACAAGCACACCGACACACGCATTCGAAGCTAGAGTGAGGTCAATGACCAGGTTCCTGTGTGCCTTTGAAAGACTTGTGGGGCGGAGGAGAAGGTAGATTTATTTGACCTCTACAAAAGGGGAATCTTGGAGGACATCTGAAACGGGGAATGGGAATCCCTGCAGAAAAGCCATTAGGATGGTATAAGTGTCAATTTTTGATCATTTTAGTGCTCATTTGTCTATTCAAATGCGGATAAATTCCAAAAATCAAACCAAAATCAGGATTAATCAAACACATCTAAATAATAAAAACCTAACTAATAACGTAAAATGATGCTAATGACCTCGGAACATCTAAAAGACCAAAAGACTCACTTTGTTTCTGGGCTTCCTCTTGTGCGCCAAGGGCTTTATCCATATGCGGAAACACAAGAAGAAGAAGGAGAAAGAGAACCATGGAAGAGACCATTGAAGATGTCATCTTAATATTCCCTCTTATTTTACTTATTAGTGTCACTCATGCTTATGCCTTTATATAGGCTAGGGGGATGGCAATTAAAGAAATTTAAAGATATGGTGAACAATATAGAAAGGCTAAAAGACAAAGAGGATAAAGAAATCTGTGGACAGTCTAGCGAGAGACTTAAATTAAAGCTTATAGCCATCGATGACTTAGTTTTGTGTATCACTTATGAGTCTCGAAGTTTTGGTATTATTATTCGGTGAAAAGTCTTTCAATCACCAATTCGCCATGCATGTTTTGGTTTTGGTTTGATTCGTCATAGTGACACAAGTTTGCCGACGTCAGAAAAGAGATCAGTTTGATCGTTGATGTAACTTTTTTCCAATAAGGTAACGCATATCTACTATATAGGCCTGTTCGTATGCCTGTCGCTGGCGACTGAAACCAGCTACAGCGACCAAAAGTTGTTCGTTTGTTTGTCGTTGGTTCAACGACCAATTGCAGCGACAGCCGCCAGCGAACAGCGACCACATTTTTCAATCACTGAAATTTTTAGCGATCAGTCGCTGGTTTCAACGACCAGTCGCTGGTTTCAACGACCAGTCGCTGCTTTTGGTCCTTGAATCCAGTGACATGCAAACAAACAACTTAGCGATCAAAAAATAAAAATTAAAAAAAAATAATCAAAAATAAATTAAATTAAATTAAACTAAACTAAATTAAATATAATCAAAACTAAACTTAGTTGAATATAATTAAATAAATTTTTACAAAACTAAAATAAATTAAACTGAATTAGATTCAAATAAATCAAATTAAATATAATTTAATAAATCTTATTAAATTATAATAAAATATAATTAAGTTAAAATTAATCTTATTAAATTAAAATATATTAAATTAAAATTTTAGAAATATAACGACTGTTTAGAGCGACAGTCAGACGAACAACACAGTGACAACCGCTAGCGATACATTCTATCGCTGGTCGCTGATCGTTGTCGCTGAATCCAGCGACAAGCAAACGAACATGGCCTATAAGTGAATTATTACTTTTTGTATGACCAATTACTTTAAGGCCAGCTTTTTTATTTAATTCTATGTACTAGATCTTAATGGATAAGAGATAAGAAATTTATATCAAAAATAATATGTGTATTATATTAAAAAAATAATTTAAATTTTACACAACATAATTAGGAGAATAATAAAATCCACACAAAATTTGGAAAACGAACCATTCTTTAAATATAAATTTTTATATGTCATAATTTCATAAAACTAATTCTATCTCATGTCAAACTAATTTCAAATTAGTTAAAATTTATAAAATAAAACTTAAAAATATATACTAGTATTCTCATTAAGTAATCGAAAACTCATTCCTATAAATTCTTTGTTTTCAAATTATGGTGGATAATATAGAAAGGCTAAAAAAGAGAAGATGAAGAAATCTGTGGACAGTCTGTCTAGCGAGAGACTTAAAGCTTATAGCCATCGACGACTTAGTTGTGTGTAGCACTTATGAGTCTCGAAGTTTTGGTAGTATTATTCCGGGAAAAGTCTTCAATCAATAATTCGCCATGCATGTTTTGGTTTGTGGGTCAAGTGCATTGCATTGGATTCTCTTCATATTACTTACTGTCTTACAAATATCTAGTATCCGAATATTTAATGGTGGTTATATTCTGTTAGTTGGTGGAGCAGTTTTAGTATTAGAAGTTTATAATCTTATACTATTATTTGGGGAGTACACTTTATAAAATACTAGTGAATTATCCCGGGCTACGCCCGGGTAGGTTATTTATGGATTTATTATTTTGATATAAAAGATAGTATTATGAAATTGTTTGTGATTTTTGTAGAAAAAAGGCAATTACATATGTTCATTAAATTTTAAAATAGATAAATAATAAACTGTTCTCTTTGACTTATAGTTTGGTTTAAGTTGTTTTACATTTAGAAACTATTCTTTCATGTGACTATACAATTTAATTTTTGACGACATATATGATATATTGTATGTTATCATTTAGCTAATGTATCACCACTGATTTTAACTAATTTGAATATAATTGTTTGCATATGTCTCTGCATATTATTTTGTCCTGTAAAACTCTTTGATTCATCAATATATTATTTTGTTAAATCGTTTATTGAATTCAATGTTTATGTAGTGGAGTACTTGTATCTCAGCAGTTGTGTAGTTTCTCTGTAAACTCCTATGATCGTTATATTAAGTTAGAGTTTTTTTTAAAAACAATCTTTGATTCATCGACTTCTTTGCATAAAATCGAGGTAAAAGTTATGTGGTACAAATGGTAAAAGCAAAAATACATTGGTTGTTTGCCTTTGTCTCTTGAAGTTCAAAAATATTCTGGTAAATACTCTTTTACTCTATGTGATTCTCCTATCCATTTTAACAAAGCTATTTGAGTATCTGAACTTATACTGTTTTTTTGGTTAATGTTGGATTTCTACTGCTGCTGCTTTCCCACAAATCTTTTAGTTTGCACAAGAGAATCTTGTAGAAATTGATGGAACCAATATTAGTAACCATATATCTTCAAAATCTTATATAATTATAGAGTAATCTCCTTATAAAATTATCGCTTTCTCTCCGACCAAGCCAGTATATATGAAAATATGAAAGTATCTTACCCTTTTCTCTTTAATAAGTAATTAGGCTTATGGCTGGGGTTTGTGCCACGGTTATGACACAAACTTAGAAGAATGTACACCCAACATAAAGCGTGCAATATGTAGACTTTTGTTTTTTATATTGTAAAAGACATGTAGAAAAGCAAGGTCTTACTCTGGTACCAAAAGAAGCAAGCAAAGAAAGTTGTCACACTACCTGTCCAAGAGCTCTTCGGCTAATCTCAAGCTTAAAATGCAATTCAATTGCAGTTTACCTTAAAATTAAAAAAAAAAAAAAAAAAAAAACAGATATAGAAAAGAGTACATATCTTTTATATTTATATTCATGTAAAAGTATATTTATAAACCACTAACGTTAAAGGATAAAGGTGAAAAATTCATCGGATTAGATGTATGCAATCTTTCTCTTAACTTCTATCTTCTATTTTGCTATGGTTAAGATGATATGATCCATAGAGTTTGATCGACAAAAAAGAAGGTTCGATAGATTTATATATACATAAAATCCTTAACGTGACAGTGACTTAATCTTACTTCTTAGAACCATGATGTGTAAATCACATTTCTTCCTCTCTGGTTTTCGCTCTAATTCCTTTGTAGTGTGTACTTGGGAGATCTCCTAAACAGTCAGCAACAGATCTCCACTTGCTCTGTTTTTTTTTTCTTTCTCTTTTTGATTTAACGTTTAGTAGAGAAGAACCTGTGATTGCAAGTGTCCTCTCTAGCACATAGAAAGTACATCACTCTAGCTACCATTCACCTAAAGATCGTACATAAAATAGGTGATAAATGTGGAATACTTTTACCTTGGTTATGTCATCGTACATGATCCACCGATCCACATATATAGTTCAACTGAGTAAGGAAGATCTCAATTTAATGAGTTAAAGGGGTTTGTTTGACTGAAAATTCTTTATCCCCAATGAATACATGAAAGACCATGGTTATGTATCAACTTAAAAAACATCTCACTTATTAAACAAACCCTGAATGTTAAACTCAATAGAAACCTGTGGAATATCATTGAGAGTCTCTTCTCTCGTTCCTGTTTCTCCCTTACTTCTGGATTCACTAACCCTTTCTGATTCATGTGTTCTTCACATACCTCTTCTTTTCATTTGGTCAGCGTGAGGATGTTGTTTATCATCCTGCTCGATGATTTTTCATAACCACACATAAGACAAAACCAATAAATTAAATAAGAGTAGTGCATGTCCGTGAGAATAAAAATGAATTCAACATACGGGCCAGGCCCCAATTTCAAAAACACATAACTTGAAGAGAATGAGAAGAAAGAAGGTGGTATCGTACCTATATATGGGTTACCGGATGTCTCTAGCAAAGAAGGCTTTGCAGATTTTCGAACTGAAGTGGAGATAATGAAACTAAATATGTAAGACCGTAACTACGTTACCTGAAGCCATAGGAAATGAGAGTAGCTTGAGACCGAAGGAAATGAGAGAATGCTTGGAGAGCGTACCTAAACTCTGCGCTGTGAAAAATTAAAACCAAATGAAAGGACCTTTGTTCATGAAAAAGGTTGGGGAAAAACCTTCGGTGATGTACTTAGGGGAGATGTGTCATTTATAAGATGAGTGGTAGGAAGCGGAAACGGTTGAACTTTCTTGGGCGTTATCATCTCTAGTTGAAAACCCTAATTTCGTTGGCCAAGTTGTATGTCGAGAGAAGTATAAATGATAATGACGTGGCTGTATTAGGGACGAATTAAGATTTAGAAAAAGAGTAATATGACGTGGCAATTTGTTAGAGAATGTTGAGAAGCTGATGTGGATGGCTTGAGAAGCCTCAAGGAGCTTCTTTTATTAGTAAGAGATCCTTAACTAAACTTCCCTTTTGTAAGAATTTATTTAAGAATGCCATTACAAAAATCTTTTTTAGAACAAATTTCATTCAATTAAGGATAAACAAGTAAAATACTAATTTATGTCATTTAAATAATTTAATTAAATTATAAAACAAAACAATGATACGAGAATGACGCATGTTCTCTGGGGCGATTTTCTGGGCGATTGGAACCTTCTCCATCCCCATCTTCTTTTTTCTCCTTCTCGGAGTGTTTTTCCGGTAGAATCACGCCATGTTTTTGGTTTTGATTCAAACGGTTTCTCTCTGCTTTGTTTTCGGAGCAGTTTTTCGTTTCGGTTTTCGGTTTTTCAACTTCTCACACATAACCGTTCACCAAAACCGCCATGGAAGCGAAACTATATATATGTCGGAATCCTCCATTCCTTTTCTGCTCTATCCCGATTCACTACTCTTTTCGTTTGTCTAAAGATCATTACCACATTGCTTGCAAAAATGAGTGATTATCTGCGAAAATCGATCCAGGATTTGGATCTGGGAATTGATGAAACACCGGTCTCTTTACCACCGGAATTCTGTGCTCGTGCGGCTGTTGCCAACCGATTCTCCTTGGTGGTTACGACGGTTAATCCTAGAAAACAGAACCTAAGAGCCCTTATTGGGCAGATGCCCCGAGTTTGGGGATTTGCTGACTCTTGTGTGGGTCGTATTTTGGGTCAAGGACGTGTCCAATTTGTGTTTCAGAGTGAGGAAGCTTTGAATTTGGTGTTACGTCGCGGTCCCTGGGCTTTTAACGACTGGATGCTTGCTGTTCATCGTTGGTATCCAAACATCAGTGATGAGGAGATGAAGATCATCAACTTTTGGGTTCAAATCAAGGGCATCCCTTTGTTGTATTTATCAAATGACATGGCTGAGTATGTGGGAAATCAAATTGGTTTGGTGAAGCATGTGGATTTTGATGAAAATGCCAACATGGTGGAGTTTGTAAGGGTTCAGATGGCGTGGAATTTCGACAATCGTCTTCGCTTCCAAAGGATGTTTCACTTCAACAATGCTGAGGAAACAATCGTGAAGTTCAAGTTCAACGGTTGCGTAGTTTCTGCACTAAATGTGGTTCTTTGAAACATGATGTCAAGGACTGCACTTTAGGCTTTGATGATCCTCAAAGTCCTCCTGCCCCTGGTGATGATTGATTGCTCGAGTAATTAACTCAATACACTTAACCGTTAGGCAGTATATTCGAGGTCGATCCACAAGGACCAAAGATACTCTAAGGATTTCCGAGACTTGTTCTTAGCTAAAACTAAAAAGATTACTTGTTCGGGTTTTCAGTTTGTAAAATAAAAATGCAAATTAATTAAACAATTTAACTTCAAGATTAAAAGGCATTGGGCATTAGGGTATTTCAAAAGACAATGGCTAGCGGGATAAACGAAACGAGGAATTCATAAATGAAGAACCATTCTCAACTATGAACACAATTCTAGACTAACTCTCTTTCAAGACATTAGCCACTAAATTCGACTACTCAACTACTAAACTTCCGCATGTAGTTTCCTAATCAAATTCGCATTAACAAGTTGGTTCATTTCGTTCACAATGCGTTCTAACGTCAACTTTCGTTGGTTAGAAACACATTGCTCAATTTACATTCCTTCAGGCATTCTATCGAACACTTTTGATGCATAGAAAAACCTAGAATCTACAACAGGGTGATCAATCCTATTCTAGCATTAAGAACATGTAAATCGAAGAATCTAATGATAGAGAATTCCCTATGACAATCTATTCACTAATCCATTGACTTTCTACTAAGAACCCTAAAACCCAATTAAGAGACTACTCACACATATTGAAAAGAACAACACAAAGAGATGAAGAAAGCATAATTGAATTGATAAATAAAGAACAAGGGTTTAGAAATCTTCTCCCAAGTGCCAAAGAGGATGAATCTCTAGAATCCCAAAAAGCTTACAAAGAGAAGTCTCAAAAGTTGCAGAAAAAGAACGTGAATAGAAAAATTAGGTTCCTGGGGTTTTTATACCCAAATACAGAAAAAGAGAGATAAAACCGGTTAAGGAAAACCAGACTGAGTCGTCAAGAGGGTGGATCGATCGATCCAGAGGCGGGATTGATCGATCCCGTACTGGCGGATCCTTTTTGCTACGACGATGAGTGTTGGATCGATCGATCCAGAGGCGGGATCGATCGATCCCGTACTGGCGGGTGGTTTTGTCTCGACGGATGAGTGGTGGATCGATCGATCCCCACCTGGGATCGATCGATCCCTTGTTGCCGACACCGGTTTCTTGATTCCCGCGATCGTTTCTGGTCCAAATGAGCTCGATAAGTCCCGAAAACATCCGTATCCCGCTTTAACACCTAAAACCTGCAAAAGACTCAAGACACGACCGAAAAGACGCAAAAGACGGACTACGACACGACAAACGACTCAAAACACGGACTAAATCAAGACTCGAAATGGTAAAAAACGCTATACATCAATGATGACAATGACAACTCTGGTCCTAGAGACCCAACAAGCAACCAAAAACAAGTCATTTCTGGGGCTTCTTCTCTGAAAACAATTGACCCTTTTCAAGACATTCATGGGCTGGCCACGAACAAAGGCAAATCAGTGGAGTTTGCAGACACAAATGCGAGCATGTCAACGCTATCAAGTCTCTTTGAAGACACTGAGTAAACTGCTGAGCACTACGCTACCTTCATGCAAATGGACAGACATCATGAGGGTTTCCTTGAGCCTTGTCCTGCTTATGGGAAGGGACTAGCAAT
>NW_003302548.1:6341477-6349249 GCF_000004255.2 Arabidopsis lyrata subsp. lyrata | reverse complement strand
AATATACAACTATAACGAAGTCTCAATTTTCGACCAGGACACAATCAGTATTTATAGAAGAAGAGCATGTTGTACAGTTTGTTATGGTTTAAGAAAAATATAGAGATCTGCCATTATCTAGACAATTACAAATCAAGATTGTTTGGAATATTTCTGTATTTATCGCATAATGATAATTCTGTATTTACGATTTTATATTATGGATCTACATACTATTTTATATAAATATAGAAATATACTTATTATCTTATTTTGTATTTTGGAAAGTAGTACATTCTTTAATAAGGTTTGACCATGTTAGTAACCAAATCAGACGGTAGTGAATGAGAGGAGATCTCAATCGGACGGCGACGGGGATCAAATGTATCAAAGCCCGAACTAATTGATCCCAAAGCCCGACTATATAAACGAATGGACCATGAATTCAAAGAGATTAATGGACTGGCCCAGGTTTTTTATAGACACGTGTTGATCGGACGGCCAATATTACTCGCGTCTAATAAGATGTTAATTTGACGCTCGCAAATAAAGTTGATTATTATAATAGGGAAGGCAGAGGTAAGTGTCAAAGTTAAGATCGGATGGTTGTAGTTTTTATCTGGTTTTTTTTAGCTCGATCTAACGGTCCGAATTACAAAATGGAAAATTCTTATATTAAAAACTAAATCAGAAAATTAACAAAAACGAATATTGATTAAACGATATAGAATTTATCCATAAGATTAATAAATTAAGTTTAGATTAAATTACCAAAACTCACTAAAAGCGAAATGTCTAACAATCTTTCGAAATGTTAAAACCGATGACAAATGCCGACTCTGTAATCCGTAAATTGAAAATAAACCACCCAAACGAAAAATACAGAGTCATACAAAATTAGGCCAATCGAGCTTCTTTGACACCCGTCCTAGGACTCCCGCAGTAATCAGCCCACCATTCTTTTAGTTCTACAACACCAGGCAGCGGAGCATCCACCATAATTTTAGAGCAACCAATGTTTGTGCAATGCCACATACGATTAGACGTAGCCACTATCTTGGCAAATCTGATGATACAAATCACGACATCGTCGGTGTTAACTTTCCACTGTCTATGAAATCTAACGGCGGTTTCACCGGTCAGTCTGATACTCAAACGCGTATGCCTACAAATTTATATCACAGTTGACATTATTATGACAAATTCGTTGAGAGAAAACAAAATTATATATCTGTATAAGACTAAGAATCAATACTCTGTATCAATTAGGTCAAAATAAACCACAAAAATATCTTTCGAAGAGCCCACCATCTGCACGAGTTGTATGTCATTCACATTATCAACCTTCCCGACCAAATCTAAAGAAAACAATACAACGTAATGATTAGAGTAGTTATGGGAAAAATCTAACCAGAAGAGAAACGAATATAATCTCACCTACACAGATATACGGGTTACTTATACCCGTACGAATATCACGAAATCTCGCAAAGTTAAAGTAATCATAATCACATGCGAGGTAATTAAGATATTCGACACATGTATCAGAAGAGAACTTAATCTTGAATCTATGTGGAGTAGTTCTGACTAAGTCGACATCAGGGATTAACGAAAATTTTCTTAATATAATCCAGAGACCCTCAATCAGTAATGGCGAAAACCTAGTTACCAAACTTTCGCGAATGACGGCTCGGATTTTCGTACCCTGATTTAATTACAAAACATGAAAACATCTCAATACAAAATCTTAACACAAATACTGATTACAGTTTATTTTGAAGAATTACCAACCTGATTATCCATCAAAATAAGGTTTAGTGTATTACTAACATCGTCGAGTTCGTGCCAAACATGCAAAATCTTAACACAAGTACTCCATTCATGGATCAACGGATTCAGAGATGATATAGTGAACATATTTCTGTTATAGGTCATAACGTCAAAAGGCCACCCATGACATCTAAACGATTCCATCGATCCTGGTGGTTATAAACACCGAAGCCAAGTATAAATCGATATATATATATATATATATATAGATCCGAATTTTCAAATTATTTAACATTAGATTCGGAATTATCAGAAGTATAAAAAAAGTAATAATTCTTAAACAGAGATTCGAAAATATTTTGCAGATTTTTCAATTTTAGCTAAATCTAACATATTTACTATCTTTGGGGGGGATTTTTTGCATAAAGTATAAGAAGTGAATATTTACCAAATATATCACTGTATCGGTACATAATAAAGTGCATCTTTCATAATAAGATAGTTTCTATTAATAATAATAAAAAAATAAGTAATATGTCATAATTTAAAACCAAACGCAACATTGCATAATCTAAGGAAACAAATAAAGCACATATTAAATATGATAAATACTAATTTATCAAGAGTGCTCGACGTTATCGGCATCGCTCTGGACCAGAATATTCGAGTAGGGGGGATGGCTGTAGATACGAACGTGCCTCCATCCATCAAGGAGTTGATAAACTTTCCACCAGCGAAGAACACACGTAACATCCGTACCAATCACATTTTTAAACCGATCATGGCACTCTATCGCCACTCCTCCATATGCACAACACTTGAGGGTCTTCTTCCTATTTATTAATCAAAATAAAAATGTATGTGAATCAATAAACATATTATATCATGATTTCAATAAATATATTATATTGTAATTTCAAATAACCAACGATGAAAGAAATCGTACTCTTGATCTTCAATGGTGAATGAGTATCTGTATCCCCCTATGACAGATGGTTCATCGGTCACGTTCGTAAGATCACTCGACTCGACGACCCGCCCAATCAAAGCTACAAGCAAATATCAAGATTTCTACATAAGCAAAATAAATAACTAAAACCGCTGAACGTTCTGTAAAGCATAACAAACAAAACTTACTTATGAGATAAGAAGTATCATGATATCCATTGAAAATAGCACCAAAAGGTGTAGCGACAATATAGTCATCTTGAGAAAACGAAGACGCTTCTTTAACGATAGTACCATCATAAAACATTATCTTAAAGTCACTCCTTGTTAGTTTAGTGAATCCCGAATTCTCCACAACTCTGAAATTCATAATAGTGTAGAATTCATCTTCTTCAATAAACGTTGAATAATGAGAAGTCAACGGCGAACAAATAAGCGCTTCGATCTGATTACCCTGCATCACATAACCAAAATCACAAAAGTCGGGAAACCGCAAACATCCATAACAACAAAGGCTAATACATATCTAAAGAAAAGCCAAATCTTATTTCGAACCAATACCTTATCATCAACCAGAAGTAACCCTAGCCCACCCTTTGATATATAGTCATCGGTGTGGAAGCGACGCAAAACCTTAACGTGAACATGCCATCCAACTATTGCAGGGTTCAACCGAGAGAAATCGTTGTAACGTTCAATAGAAGACGATGTGAACCGAGAAGACATATCTGCTTCTATGCGAAAATTCGTTATGCGGAGTAAGATAATGGTCTGCCCACAAGAACGTTTAACAACTAAGTATATATAGGGAACTAACCTAGACAAGGAAACGTCGCAGCCCTTTTGTTTTTATGTTCGATTTTCCTTCCCTTGTCACGACACGTACCGTCGCAACCCTTTTTTTGTTTAATAACATTTTGCGTGACATTTTCCATTTTATTTTCTTAGCATTTTTATTTAAAGATGGCAATATCCGATGGAATTTCCTTTTATTTAAAACCCAAAATGTATTATAGAAAATAAAATTAAAACAAAAAAATTGTCGTAAGCTGAAAGCCCAAAACAGGTAGTAAAAGGAGAGAAAGATCCTAGAATCAAACTAACGAATGTTCTGGAATACTTCGTGATAAACAACATTTTTAGTAGTCTTTTGAGGCTGTCCCCTATCATCTGTTATCAGTATCTTGAGGCCTCTCCTGGATGTGACTCTCGAAAGTGCAACGTACAATTGCCCGTGCGAAAAGACAGGCTTAGGTAGATACAAACCTACATTAGTCAAAGTCTGACCTTGACTTTTATTAATCGTCATTGCGAAAGCAACCGCAATCGGGAACTGACAACGTTTCATTCTAAATGGGAACCTCGTCTCGGTGGGACTCAAGTACATTTTAGGAATCACAACTATGTCTCCAACTCTCGTACCAGTAATAATTCTAGCTTCTATAACCTGATTCGCTAACTGAGTCACTTGTAATCTTGTACCATTACAAAGTCCATTCTTAGGATCAATATTCCGTAGAACCATGATTGGAACTCCGACTTTCAATACCAGCCTGTGATTTGGCAACCCCGAGACTTTGATGCTGTTTAAAAACTCGGGTGTATAAACCATATTATCTCTTTTGTCCGCATCCGATAATTCAATACTATCGCAACTAAGATAGACTCTCTCTTCACCTAACAACCCCGGGGCGTCAACATGAATGAAAATTAAAATAATAAACAACATTAAATCCACTATCAAACTAAAATAATAAACAACAGTAAACATACTCTAAATCAATATATAAAAGTTTTAACATTAATTTTCTACCTTCCATGTGTGATAGCGCATAGTCGTTGATCACGCACACGTCATTATTTCTCGGAGTAAGAATAGCCCTTTTTTGGAAAAAAGAAAGTTCCTTATCCTTGACCAACGTTGACCCATAAACATTATGTACGATGGCTTTGATAGGATCACCACATTTAGAAATCAGCAAATCATCAGGAATCTCCACATCAGCATCGCCATCGTCTGTAACGTTGATCGTACCATCTCCTATGTCAAGAATCCATTTTGCAAAATCTCTGAGTTCCTGTGCAGCATCATCCGAATTACCATCTAAAAGTCTCATGTTCTTGGTTAGCCTCAACAGTCTGCAACTTTCCCAGATATACGACGAATTAATAGTGGCCAAAACGGTTTCCTCTCTACCTGCACCACTGATTACTGGCAATATTTGTCTAAAATCTCCTCCAAAGACAATTGTTTTACCGCCGAACGGCCGATCAGTATTACATCTCATAACATCCCGAATACTACGATCCAACGTCTCAAAACAATGTCTGCTCATCATAGGAGCCTCATCCCATACAATTAAGCTAGCCTGCTTTACCAACTCACCGAGATGGGATGATGGTTTCATCGCACACATACTAAATTCATCAGCCGTTAGAGGTATCGAAAATCTTGAATGTGCAGTTCTACCTCCAGGCATCAGCAAAGAGGCTATCCCGCTCGATGCTACATTAAGAACAATAAGTCCCATAGACCTTAAAGCAGCCGATAAAATACTCCAGACGTACGTTTTGCCTGTGCCCCCGTATCCATATAGAAAAAAGACACCGCCTTTTTTTATCTGCATCACTTCATCGTAAACTATTTTTTGTTCATCTGTTATCGTGGCTAGGAGTCTCACGTGTTCTTTCGCTTCTTTTTCGTGGTCGTGGTTATAACCAAGCTCATCCAACAACAGCCGATTTGTACTCGTATCAAGAGATATATCATCCGGCTGCGGAAATCCTTCGATAGTAGACAGAGTCTTCCCGTTATCCCGCAGCAAGAGTTCAATAGACGCCAACGTGAAATTTTTTATTTGTTTATCAGAAAGCGTCAAAGCTGCAAACCACACGAAACATGCTATTATTACTATTCAATTAATAAGACAGCTATATATATTTCATAAACAATAGAGATGATCCACCTACCCGGATTCCTCGACACTTTTCTACGTTCGAATAAGATACCTTCCGACAGTAGATCACAAGTCTCCTCCCAAACTCGCAAAGGATTTACTATATCTCCGGCGACGATCATCATCACAAATAATTTTCGCAAGGGTAAACCTTTCACGAAATAACTCGCTTCTTTTATAGCATCTATAAATATTCGGTCGTCTGCGAGCAACCCCAGTGCATTGCAAGCATCAACAAACTCAGGATATATAATGCCATTTACCGTTTTGATGTCATCGTAAGATGTAGGACCTGTCACAGAATTTAACAGGAGCCTTAGATAATACTTGGCTCCAAGGGAAGGAGAGACATACATAATCCTTCCTATCGAGAATCCTTTTACTCGGGGTTTCCAGACACGCTCTCTGCTTTTCCAAACAAACTTAGATGGAAAATCCGCATATGTCAATTCTCTGGCTTCTGGATACTCTTTGTTACATTCCATCCAAGCCAAGAACATTGTACGACCGATAGATTTACGACTTATAACCTCATCAACAGGATCATTCGGATCGAAAACAATAACCTCTTCACCAGGAAGATGAAATGTAAGTTTTTCTACTGGTGTAGACCGATAATGTGTAGCAAAAGCTAATATTCTCCAAGTGGCCTCGCATGCAGATATATACCTATAAACGAAACGACATAAAAAATAATGAGAATGAGGCAATAATTTCAAAACTCCCAACAACAGTATTTAGTCTAAGACGATAACATAACATTTTATAAACAATTAGTCTCATTTGGCACCTGCATGTATAATACTGCTTTATTTCGTCATGGACTTCCTCTTCTTGACCATCCTTTTGTATTTTTGCTCTGATATAATCGGGTCCTTTGTGGATATACTTGAAGAGATATTTGATAGATCGTAATTGATTGCACCATTCGACATTAATATGAGCACGATACCTTTTCGATAAATAAGCGTTATATGGAACGATGTACCTATTATCGACATTAAATTTTTGCTTCACGATGAATTTGCCATCCGATCGCCGTCTATAAATAGGATACCCCTCGTCATCAACCTTAGTCTGATCACTGTAAGGCCTAGGGTAGTATTTGGTGCATCTGCCTTTTTGCATACACGGACAGCCGGGATTAACAACTCCGCACGGACCATGCACCATCATATCTGCTACAACTTCATACAAAAACGGCTCTAACTCTGGATCAGGAATTTCTGCACTAATATGTTTATCAATATCATCAGTAGTTGGAAGTTTTGATCCTGGAGCTAGGAATAGGACCATATGTGCGTGTGGTAGACCCCTTTTCTGGAACTCAATCGTGTATAAAACTGTAAAATATACAAGAAATTACAGAATAAGAGGTTAAAAATTTAAGATTCTAAAATTCTATATATATAATAATAACACATAATTTATTCGAGACACAAATATCGCTATAAAAGTTTGGTCAATCTTACCAGAAGAGACAGTTCCCAGCTTCTTATTATGGGTAAGATCATGAATGAGATTATCGAGTTTCAGCTTAAAAAGCCTACAACAGATGTCGGGCCTATCCTCGGGTTTTAAGTTGTATTTTTCCAGATACCTAGTAATCTCGGGCCACGCAGGATTACAAGTTATAGTGATAAATAGACCAGGAAAGCCATAATACTTGCAAGTAGCCATCGCATCAAGATAATGCTGCGTCTTGTACCTAGGCCCTCCGGTGAAAGAAGATGGTATCATAACTTTATTACCTTCTCTGGAAAGATTTTTATTTCCTTTCTTAGAAACTTTAAGAATCTGCGAATAGCTTTCACAGCGGAGATTTTTCTGGTTAAAAAACAAATAACGAAGCCTGTTGCTTTCGATCATCGTATACGCATCAACCAGGAACTGCTGATATAATCTCCTGGACATAACAATAGTAGGAGGTTCACCTCGTCTCGATTGAATGCGATACGCAAAGAATTCTCTCATCGTCACCTTTGTTCTTTTTAGACCGCCTTTATCGATGAATCCAATGTCGATACCTAACCTAAATCCATCCTCGCCGTAAGGAAAAAGCAAAGGATACTGTAGAGGGAGGTAGGATGGGTGCAGCTCACTTATACGCTGAAACCC
>NW_003302548.1:6337162-6341377 GCF_000004255.2 Arabidopsis lyrata subsp. lyrata | reverse complement strand
ATAAGCCCAGCAACCTCGTCAGTCGTAGGTATATTTTGGACTCTACCGTCACTATCTCGATGATTTTTCAAAATCAACTTAAAGCCGCTGGTATCTTCACATTGTGCTAATCTATCTCTAGCTGATCTAAACGCGATGACGTGTGGGTTGTTAGCATCTAACATATCCTTCAAAGTCTTAACGATACTCTTCTTTATTTGCATACCCGGTTCTTTCTCGCTAAAACAATTAAAAACAACAAAAAACGGAAATTAATTCGTGGACATAATATAAAAAATATATTACAATAAACAACTCACCCCATAACACCCATCCTATTCGAGACTTCGTTTACGGTATCATGAATATAGAGCTGCGAGAAAGCAGGACTTCTGGAAGGGCCAGGCAAAAGTTCACCGATGCGATGATAATTTTGACCCTGCATGCGAAACACATACGGTGCATTCCCATGGTTCACGGAATTATCAATTTGACCACCAAGAGACGTGAATGAGAACATCATATTGTATGCTCTAATTAAAGCACGGAAATTTTTGCTTGTCTCATCCTTGCCATACAACATCGACATAAGCACCGGTGGAGGATTTTTTAGTTTAGGCAGCTCCACTTTACCCTTCATGCAACACGTAGAAAATATAGGCCTATTTTTAGCTCCACGTTTGTTAATACGTTCGCCAAACCACATATAAGCACCGCAATTTTGACAGGTATAAAACGGATCTCCATCATCAAAATAACCTGACACAAGAAGCACTCATGTACACAATAATATCAATTATATTTTTTAAAAAATTATAAAAAAAACAACCATAGTAAGTACCGTTTTCTGTTAATCCAGGTTTCACATTTATGATCGGTATGGATCCAAACCCTTCCTGTTCCATAATACACTCATCGGCGTTATCGAGATGTTCAACAAAATCATAATCCATTGCATTATCGTCGTCTGTTTGGTCCTCCCTATCACCATGATCAGAATCCGAATCGGTTGCGAGGAAATGCACGTAATCATCTTCGTAAATCGGCAACACCAACCCTTATATATAACATTTTTTTATTTGTTAATCACACGTACAATTTCGAGAATAAAAACTTAATATAAAAGGCTATCGTACCGGTTTCTGGTGGTCTTGTCCTCGCTTTTATCCGTCTTGATTTAAGTATTGATACACGGCGCGCTCTCGCACGACAACAAACATCCTTAGGAGGTCGTGAATTCAATAACGCACGTAATTCATCAGATATCATGTTTTCATATGCCGCGATAACACGTGTTCGATTAATCGACTCCATGCCTAGATATTATGAATATATATTAATCACAACGGAAAATATAATATGTCACTACAACTTAATTACGCGTGCGTGGGCGTTTTTATTAATTAAATTAATAAATTTTTTAAAGATAATAGACTTAACCCGATAATCTATTACGGAAGGCAGTCCTTCGTGCTCTGAGTTTCTCCATACGATAATTTCTTGCCTTTTTCGCACCATCCTTGGGTACATCGAGCAAATAGTCGAAGTTGTTATTATAAACACGGCGATGTATACGTCGATGATCACCTTTGGACGGGCATAATGAAAACAAATCAGAGTGATAGACAAGAATGTTTTATAAAAAAGGATTATGGTTATACGACAATATAAAATATATAACGTATGCAAGCTTTGCGATCTTATTTCTGACCTCTACCACGTTTCATTGTCTCCAAAACCTAGAAGATCGTGAACACAGAGGAAACCAACGGAAAATTATATATAACAATAATCTACTATGGTATTCTTTAATAGAACAACTGGAAATATTATATTTTAATATTGCGATATATATTACTAATCAATATATTTTCTAGATATATTCAAATTTTACTTTTTATTCTGATTGTATCCAAAAAAAAGAAGGAATTTTATAAAATATTTACTTTAACAGCAAACGCATTTGGTAATACCCATACATAACTTTGAGAGAAGATGAAAATCTCACGGAAATGAATATAAAAAGTAAACTGAAAACTGGAAATATTATATTTTAATGATATGTTATATAGTATTAATCATATATGTGATTCGAGCACAACGAATTTTACTTTTTAAATTAATCTCAACTCATAAATACAAGTTATAATTACAGAAAGTTAATTTTCCATGGCTTGTTAAACCTCATAATTATGTTCATAAAATATCACTTGGAGATAAAATGAAATATCACTTGGAGATAAAATGAATAGATAACATAACCGTGAGATCTGTATAAAATCATAAGAAACCATATAGCAAATTAAAGAAGCTACTCAACATACATCAGCTATCATGCATCTCACATTATAGGACGTTGTTTCATCTAGCATAAGTTGTTTGACGGTCAACGAAGAAGAAACCATGTGTTTTAACTATCGCGTTTTATGGTGCTTAAAACTCATTGCGTAATTATAAAGACACACCGTCAATAAAAAAAAAAATGTTAAGAGAACGCAATACAGGAATAATAAAATAAAATCTTCATTGCAGCGTTAATAGTTCAAAACACCGTCTATAAAAAAATATTCTATTATTTTGCCGAAACAAATATAATAGTATAGAGAGAACCAAGCAGAAACATAGTTTATAAAACCCTAAAATAAACAGAAATAAATCAAAACGATGAAAACAATCTAATCTATCTTAAGATTGTTAAACTGATCACGCATCTTATATTCCAACGAAGGATCACATGTAGGACCACCAGCTAAAGCGACTCTCTTCCGTAATTCCGCATAGACATTGAACGTAGAGTTTTCCTTACGCATAAATGTCTTAAAGTTTTGGATTTCATTGTAGGCATACTCCGGCTCTAGAACAAAATAATAAAACATTAGCCATCTGACGATATTTGTAAATATTGGCAAAAACTAACGGTGTACATTTACCATGATCGTTAAAAATAATTTGTTGTGGAAACAACACATCTTTAAACAATACATCCCATGTAGCATCCCAGACCGACAACGGATCTGCCTCGCAGAAAACACCCATCAGCATAACAAATAAACCACGCAATCTATCGACCGACAACACCCACGAAGCCGCTTGTTGGATAGCTACGATGCATTCATCCGTCTGGCTAATATGGGTTGAGTTAGTGTTTTGCTGGTTGAGTTAGTGTTTTGCTTGTTAACCTGTCCGATCAAAACATTCACGTATTAATAATCAATAAACATGATTGTTATTTTCGGAAAGAGAAAGCCAACTTAACGCAGAACCAATAAACTATATCAGACCAACATCAAGTAAAAATACTAACGACTACCTCCATCTTTTCAACACGAGCGTTCGCAATGATTAACACAAGAATGCATGTATTATTTATAGACGTATATATAAGCTAGGTATTAGGGTACCCAATAAAACCTATATATTTACGTAAAATATTGAGCGACTTAAAACCAAGGAAAATAATATTTTCTATTATGGATAATAACAAACATACCACTATATTAATAGGAGATATGATCAAATCTATCAATACCTAAAATGTTAACTCTAACATATTGTTACACAAACAGTATGTCGCATGTCAAATTAAAAAGAAACATTCTAATTCCGTCGAATATTTAATATTTTAGAATTGTTAATGTTACATATCTCAATACAACAGACCTACCAATTTATGCGTTGCTCAGAGATACGGTCGGGATATCAACCTACGCTAGTAGACCATATAAGCATAATATAAAACGTGCAAATATATAGAGTTCGTGAATGCTCACATAACCCTAACTAATTATAAATCAGCATGCTAAATCAGATACCAAATATATCACAAATAACGTGAAACTGTTATATACGACATAAAACGAAATCCAATATTTTATAATAATACATATATAATAATATCCACGTCTTGCTAAACACATGTTACCTACATGCGACTCTTAATCTGTAACAATATTTCTAAGTGAATACATTGGCGTCAAACAATAACACCTAACACATATCATTAGTATAATAAAAAATGCATGTATTAGTTGCGTATAGAATATATTCAGACCTAACGAAAACACTTGCACGTGTATAAGCAGAAACGTCGCGCTTGTCGTTTGCCAAACAACGTCAGACCGATCATAGAAAACGAAAAACGAACAATATCTAAATATGACATTCGGGAAGGTATAAAAAAAACAAAAAAACAAATAACGAAAACACCAAATAACATCCAGACTAGAACTCCCAGAG
>NW_003302548.1:6331846-6337062 GCF_000004255.2 Arabidopsis lyrata subsp. lyrata | reverse complement strand
TTGACGATTTGGAACTTTCCTCAGTGAGTTTCGTTTATGGCAGAGCACGTTCTTCCGATTCTAAAGTATAGTTTCGACGATTTGAAGCACGAAAGTGCTAAGTTGTGCTTATCAATCCGCGCAACCATTCCTCCAAATTTTACATTGCAAAAATCTAGTTTGATAGATTGTTGGGTATGCGAGGAATATCGACATTAATCAAGGTATCAATAGAGCTACAAACCGAGGTTTTGAGATAGTTGGTGTTCTTTCTCGGGCAAAATTATTGATGGAAGATGGTGGAAGTAAGCAATATGTTGAAATGCACGACGTCATCCGCAAAATAGCTATGTGGATAACATCTAATTTTGGAAATGATAAAGAACGATGGGTTGTGCAAGCAAATACTAGATAATGTGATGTGCCAGCAGTCAATGCTAGATAATGTGATGTGCCAGCAGTCATCTAATTTCATTGATTGATAATTGTATTAGAGAGTTATCTAGCAGCCGAAAATGTCCTCAACTCAGAACTCTCTTGCTCCACAATAACCATAACTTGGAGCATATATCCGGTGAGTTCTTTTGATATGCCAGCATTAATTGTTTTGAATCTATCGTCTAACTACCTTGAAAATTTGCCAGAGTAACCATCAAATCTCATATATTTGTGATATCTAGATTTATCATTGACAGAAATAAAGCTATTGCCTATTGGTCTACGAAATCTGAAAAATTTGAATTTGGAACTGATGAATAATATTCTTAAAAAAATTGGTGAGATAGCACATGTATTAAGTCTGAGAGTGTTGAGGCTTCTAAATTCCAAGTGCTTGATAGATCGTTACACAATGATTAATTTGGAGGAATTGAAGAATTTAGAGTGGTTAACCATAGACATCTCCTAAAGTTCGGCTTTGAAATGAATAGGAAGTGCCTACAAGCTAGCAATTTTGCATTCAACAACTAATAATAATTATTTCACCACATGTCAGCTTAATATTATTTATTAGAATTAGAATATTGATATATTAAAAATTTATTATTAGACGACCCCCATGGAATATAATTATTAGAATATATTACTTTGAAATAATTGAATAATATGTGATGTTTTAATTTATTTCATTATGATGAGAAGGGTATAAAATTTTATATATTTTGAAATTAAGTTACCGTAAATAATTTTTATGTTTACTTTAAATGATGTAAACAATTCATAGACAAAATATAGACATATTTTGTTCTTATTAAGTGAATTTGATTAAAGATGATCAACGGCGGACCTATGTTCAGCAAAGGTGGGTCAACTGACCCCCCTAAGATTATGAAATCAGTCCTTAGTTCTAGCAATTATCACTAATTGATAACTTCATTAGTTCCTTTTTGCACCCCCTATTTAAATTGTTTTCTTATGCATCCATAATGAGTATTTTTGCACTCATTATTTTATTTATTTTATATCTAGTTACCTTGTTTAATTCGTTGTTTTAAAAAAATAACATCATTCTTTATGTATTTTGATTAAAAAAAATCTAAAACTTCAAAAAAATACAAATTTTATTAATACATAAAGAAAATTAATTATGTAATTTTCATCTTCTTAACAAAATTAACAATATTGACCCCGGTAAAATATATTTCTAGGTCCGCCACTGAAGATGATCATGTATACTTATATTTAGAACCAATATATTTAAAGGGATTTGACATATAGACGACATATGTCGAGAAGGGAGATGTCGTATGTCAGCTTATTAAAGTTTGTGTTTAGGACGAACCTAGCTTTATTATGTAAGATAACATCTCAAATGAAGATTACTGATATCGGTCAAATTGCCTAAAAACCACTCTCTCAAATAAGAGATCATGTGTAACACTTTAAGGTTGGATTCCACAAAACTCCCGTGTTCACACAATAAACTAACAGGTTTACGAATTAAGCTAAACATAATAAGAATATTCAAAATAAAGAAAACAATTAAAATCGGATTTTAAATCAGACGAGGAAAACGTCATGCTTAGAAAATTTCTCATGAAATATCAGAATTGTAGATCTAGCAATAAATTATAAATTATTGAAGAACCGTTTTAGAACTCAAATCACAAAACTATAATCAACCAACTCTCGTCTGTATTGACTATATGCCTAATAGCAGGAATTCTAACTCTCGTATGTATATCCCTAAAACTAAACAAGCATTAAGATCAGGTTCAATATGTTTACAAAAGTATCTAGACCAACTCTCTTTTTATGTAGCTACTTCTGCGCACCTAAGATAGTTCCAGTAATAAGTACACTCTGGTGTCTAACCTATTATCCAAAGATCAAATTCTAGGTGATTAATCTAGAATTAGCATTAAGAACAATCAAAAGTGAAGAACTCTATAGATTTTATCCTAACAGGTTATCGAACTACTAAGTCATCTAAATCTCTAATGAGAATCCCTAAACCTAACAAGCAAACTACTCAGACATGGATATTGAAACGAACAACATGATGGAATAGAATTGCATTAAGGAATTAAGAGAAGAAGTAAAAGAGTTTAAGAACTCTTCATCAGAGGGGAGCTCTCTCTCCAATGATCTCCCAAAGGGTTTAAACTCCAAAGAATACAATACAAATCCCTACAAATCTATTTATATGTTCTTAAAAACATGTAGGGAATTCTTTAAAAATAAAGAAACGTTTTGGGGCGATTCTGCAAATCTTCATAACCTCAAAGACATGTGAAACTGAATTACCGTCAGGTATTGGTGTCGACCGACACCAGGGGTAGTGTTGACCGACACCAGAATTGGTGTTGATCGACACCCACACCAAGATTGGTCTCAGGATTGCTTTTGTAGCATAACTTCTCGGTTTTGCTCCAGAATGATCAATTATATCCAAATTGATCCCGTACGTACCTTAACCTGAAAAAGACTCTAAATACAATAGTTATATCATGGTTAAAAACCATAAAAACCATGATATATCAATTACTATATATTACTGTTAAGTTTGATTATTATTATTAATTAGATTTGTAATTTTTAATGTTCAGGTTTTCTTCAAATTTACAAATCTAATGAAAAATAATTTTTGTTCTGCTATAGGTTGTAGATAATCGAGATGAGTGAGCATCACGTTTTTTTTAATGAGTGAAGGTAAATCATTACACCATCATTTTTTGTTTAGTTTACTTATATTAAAACAAAAAAAAATTATGCGTATATATTTATATTCGAAAAATTTAATTCTCGACCATAGGTTTTAGTTATTTCCAAATGAAATTTTTTTTTTTAATGAAAGTTAACTCACCGTTAAATTTGTGGTGTTAAATAAATATAATTTAAAAGTTAATGTATTTTTATGGAAAAAAAATGATGTATTAGAATGGATATGAGAAAAGATAGTATATTAAATTAGTAATTAAAATTTATTGGGTGTATTAATAAGAAATGGGATTTAGTATGTACTGAGGTCCAATTTGTTTTTTTTAATTAATTATATGTATAAATATATGTATTTATCAAGAACATCCTCTCTTTTCTTCATCGAACCTCAATTCTCAATCGAATCTGGTATTGGGATTTTTGTCTAAATTAAGTAAATATTATGTCCCTCGCAATGTCAGTCGACTACGGCGCACCGGTGACCAAGGACACCATACAAAAGTAGCCCAATGTCTTACAAGAAGAGCTTAAGAAGATTGACGTTGAAGTTACCACGGCGGAGGAGAATTACAACTCCCTCGCGCGGGCTTTCTAGTCTCTTCAATCCAATAATGCAATTATTCGTAAAACATTTGATGTTCAACTAGCTGAGCTCGCTGAGTCGGCAAGTCTCAAAAGTAAAATCACCGACATAATCTGATGATACATCCTTTTGTTTTTGTGTGGGTGTGTGGTTTGAGTGTTTTTTGGAATTTGATGGAAATGCTTGTTTGATGTAGATAAAGAGCTTTCTAGACTTAGTGTGACTAACTGATAAAATGTCTACGGATGTGTTGAACCTGTTTCACTCCATGCAACAAGTGATAGAGTCGCTAGAGCAGATTAGAAAGACAACTACAATTATTTATAGCGATTTTCTGAAACCCGTGAGTGAGTCGTCCCTATTTTTTGCCACATTGAATGCACTACAGGAAATGTGGGTATTAATAGCGGCCAAAAAACGCAATTATTCATCTATCATAGCGTTTCCTTAAGCGCTCTGACATCGCCCGTTATAGAAAGTCGGACACTTTTGATAGCGGTTTTTAGTTGTGCAATAGTTAAGTATACAACGATAGATAGCGTTGTCTTTTGTGCAATTGTTAATGTTTATAATAGCGTGATAAAGATGTTATTAAAACTCGTTAATTAGATTTTACCTATAGCAAAGATAGCATCTGTTTTGTGTTATTAGTTTGTTTTTAAATTATTCAAAATAATAAATAATTACGAATTATATTTTAATTTAAATATAATATTTGTAAAAAAAAATTAATTTCGAATATTTGTAAAAACAAAAATACCATTAAAATGTTTAATAACCCATTTCAATTTTCATTGTTTACAAAAACCACAAACATACCTATCAATCTACCATTAACAAGCCTTCACAATCATCCCTAACATAAACACTATCATCATCAAAAGCTTCATCATCCAAATCATCGACTTCTTGTACAGACAAAGGTGCACCACCTAAATCCTTTTCTGTTTCCAATTCATGATAGCCTCTAGGTGGTGCTCTCATAACAACATACCAATTTGAATTATCATCTTCCCTAGAATAGAAAACCTGTTTTGCTTGAGAAGGTAGAATGAATGGATCTTTCAAATAGGCTGTTTGGTTCATATGAAGGTTAACAAGAGTGAAACCATCTTCCTCCTTCACACCATTCCCTGTGTTGGCCCAATTGCATCTAAACAGCGGCACTTTGAACATGTCATAGTCCATAAGTAAAATCTCCTTTATCACTCCATAATATGTAAGCACATTAGCGACTTGTCTCATATCTCGAGCACTTGATCTACACATGCTAAATGCTTCATAAGTTATGCCACTGTTTTGTGTCTTCCGCTTAACCGCATCTGTATGAAACCGTTGCCCATTAACGATAAATCCTTTATGTGCTAAAGCAACATTTCTTGGTCCAAATGCCAACCACCTTATCTCCTTAGAATGACTATTTCTTGAGTCTGAATGAATCTGCAACAGTAAAACATGATCAGGAAGCTAACAATTAATCTGTGCCAAGAAAACC
>NW_003302548.1:6327535-6331529 GCF_000004255.2 Arabidopsis lyrata subsp. lyrata | reverse complement strand
AGCCATTGTGCAAATTGCTCAGTATGGTTTTTCCATAACAAAGTTTCACTTTTAGCACATCGAGCATCATTAGCTTGTAATTCTTCCAAATGCATCCTGATTTTACATTAAACAACAGTCTTGAGAATGAAATTATAATCATAATTAGTAGATGAGACATAAAGGGTAACCTCTTACTCTACATAAGGATCCAAAGATGCCATGTTCATTAGCACATAGCGATGTGCATTGTTGTTGGTGTCGGATCCCGCACCAGAAGTACGAGACCAACCAAAGATTGCCACGTAATCAGGATAATGGCCCATAAAGGATGAAGCCCATTGGACCCGTGAGCCGAAGGGATGGTCGAAGTGGTTGTCACCATTTCGAGAATCCGAAGTGACTGCACTGTGACACGAGTTCGGTGTAGAAGACACGGGTAAGTCGGTTCAAGGACACTTGGGCCAAAAGAGGCGAGGCCCATGAAGATCAGAGTCAACTCAAATTCAAACGTTGAGCATTAAAGCCGAAGAATCAAAACGGACACATTTAAGAAGAAATAATTGTACTTAATTACTCATTTTAAATGTCGTTTAGCTATGTATAAATATGGAGGCCAATGGCCATGTAAAGGGGATCTTCCTCTCAAGAGAGAAATACTATAGCAATTTTCGTATCAATTTACAAGTTCTTACGTATTCATTTTTGTCCCTCAAGAATAATCTTTCCCACTTAACAAAATACTTGAGTGTGTGAATCCGACATCCACATTTTGGCGCCGTCTGTGGGGACATCAGGATTCTTGAGTGGTCAGATTTCTTCTTTTCTACATTTCCGAGATAAGCGACAATGTCCGGAGGAGACGCCGTTGAGACATCATTGGCCGAAACCCTCAAAGCTATGCAGCAAACCATGTCGGACATATCACAAAAGTTCTCGGATGTGGAGAAGGCCGTCGATACGTTGCAAACATCCCAGGTATCTCTTAGTCAAAACGTCAATAATATACAAACTCGTGTTCGCTCTTTAAGTGCAGGAAACCCGGTGGGAACCCGAAGAGGGATATTCAACTCGCCAAGTTCCGCTGCACGAAATGAAACCAGCGGACAAACAACTCCCGGTGCTACTAATAATGTAGCTCAGACGTCGGAAGAAGAGACGCAGCTCGGGGATGAAAAACAACTTGCAGCTCAGTACGAGCAGGAGAACCTCGACCAGTTCGAGACCATGAGGAAGGTTAGCCAGGAATTAAAAGAAATGAAATCAAAATTTCATCAGGCTACAAGTTCGGAGCCAGACATCAATCGAGTCATTGAAGAAGCTAGGCGAACCCCTTTTATCCCGCGAATTGCAAGTTTGAGGATCAAAGATTCCCGGAAGCTCAAGTTGGACCCTTACAGCGGATTGGAGGATCCAAAAAGCTATCTTGCAGCCTTTCTGATCGCTGCAGGAAGAGTCGAATTGGATGAAGCTGATGAGGACGCAGGCTATTGCAAGCTGTTTTCGGAGAATCTATGTGGCCAAGCTCTAATGTGGTTCACCCAATTAGAGCCGGGTTCGATCAGCAATTTCGACGAACTATCAGCCGTGTTCTTAAAGCAATACTCTATCCTTATGGATAAAAGCGTTTCGGATGCCGATCTTTGGAACTTAACCAAGGATCTAATGAGTCACTTCGAGTTTTCATCACCAAATTCAAAGGAGTGCTATCAAAACTCCCAAGAATCTCACAGCAATCAGCTTTATCTGCCCTACGAAAAGGATTGCGACATGATTCAAGGTTTAAAGAAGACTTAATACTTCATAAACCAGACACAATTCAGGATGCACTCTTCCGCGCAAACAATTGGATGGAGGTAGAAGACGAAAAAGAAAGTTTTGCCAAACGGAATAAACAAGAAAAGCCGGCAATCACCGTCCCTACCAAGAAGTTCGAGCCTAGAGAGAGCAAAGGACCAAGGAAGTTTGGGTCGCAACCCTTCAACAATTCCGTCGGGAAGCAATTCCAAGGGAAAGGAAGATCAAACACTTGGGTCCGTGATGAAAGTCTATATTGCGACATTCATAAAGTAACCGGACATTTAACCAAGGATTGTAGCGTTCTTAAAAAGCACCTCGCGGAGCTTTGGGCTAGTGGCGATCTTTCTAAATTCGATATAAAAGATTTTGTGAAGGAATACCACGAAGCAAAGGAAAACTCCAAAGATCAAGATTCCAAAAGACCAAGGTTATCCAATGAGGAAGAACCAAGGAGTTCGAAGGGGAAGATCAATGTGATTCTAGGAGGTTCCAGATTTTGCGGAGATTCAATAAGTTCCATCAAAAAACATAGACGAAATGTCTTACTCAAAGCAAGCTTGAGCGAAGAAATTGATTTTCAAGGTGCTTCAATATCATTTAACGAAGAAGAAACGCGGCATCTCGAAAGACCTCATGACAATGCTCTAGTCATTACTCTTGATGTCGCAAACTTCGAAGTATCAAGGATCCTTATAGATACAGGCAGTTCGGTCGACTTGATCTTTTTAAGTACTCTAGAAAAAATGGGAATCAGCCGAGGAGACATAGTAGGACCTCCGTCTCCATTAGTTGCATTCACAAGCGAATCAGCCATGTCTCTCGGGACAATCAAGCTACCGGTCCTTGCCAAAAAAGTATCGAAAATTGTGGACTTCGTCGTCTTCGATAAGCCCGCAGCTTACAACATCATCCTTGGGACTCCCTGGATTTATCGAATGAAAGCAGTTCCCTCTACATACCATCAATGTATCAAATTTCCAACATCAAATGGGGTGGAAACGATTCGGGGAGACCAAGAAGCTTCACGAACTTGTTACTTAGCTAGCCACCGTATGAAGATTCAATAGCAACTAACGAAGCCCGCAAAAGAAGGACTAAAAACAAAATTTCCTAGTGGGCAGAAGAAAGAGGATGTAGTAGTCGAAGTGGTACTGGAAGAAGACAAGCCGGACCGGAAAATTAGAATTGGAGCAACTTTGACTGGCCAAATAAAAGAAGCTTTGATCGAACTCTTAAGGAAAAACAAAGCATCGTTTGCATGGTCAGCAGCGGACATGCCGGGCATAAATCCGAGTATAATTTGTCATGAACTAAACGTAGATCCAAGCTTCAAACCGGTGAAACAAAAAAGAAGAAAGCTTGGAGTGGAGCGGGCAAAAATAGTAAACGACGAAGTGGATAAACTCTTGAAGATAGGGTCCATAAGAGAAGTGCAATATCCGGAGTGGGTAGCAAACACTGTCGTTGTCAAGAAAAAGAACGGGAAAGATAGGGTTTGCATCGACTTTACAGACCTAAATAAAGCATGTCCCAAAGATAGTTTTCCGCTCCCGCATATAGATCGACTTGTAGAGTCCACCGCTGGAAATGAGCTGTTAACGTTCATGGACGCCTTCTCGGGTTATAATCAGATAATGATGAATCCCGACGATCAAGAAAAGACGTCATTTATCACAGATAGAGGTATCTACTGTTACAAGGTAATGCCTTTTGGTTTGAAAAATGCAGGAGCGACTTACCAACGGTTGGTGAACAAAATGTTTCACAATCACCTCGGGAAGACTATAGAAGTCTACATAGATGATATGTTGGTTAAATCATTGAAGAAAGAAGATCATGTTAAACATTTGGAGGAATGTTTTGATATTCTCAATAAATATCAAATGAAGCTGAACCCGGCGAAGTGCACATTTGGAGTCCCATCCGGAGAATTTCTTGGCTATATCGTGACAGAAAGAGGGATTGAAGCCAATCCAAATCAAATTAACGCCTTTCTGAACATGCCATCTCCAAGAAACTTCAAAGAAGTGCAACGGTTGACTGGGCGGATTGCGGCCTTGAATCGTTTTATCTCGAGATCAACAGATAAGTCGTTGCCTTTCTACCAAATTCTAAAAGGGAAAAAGGATTCCTTTGGGATGAGAAGTGTGAAGAAGCTTTTGGGCAGCTTAAGGCATACTTAACCACTCCACCTGTACTGTCCAAACCGGAAGTA
>NW_003302548.1:6325848-6327032 GCF_000004255.2 Arabidopsis lyrata subsp. lyrata | reverse complement strand
AAATTCTAGAACAATCATTCCGATTGTTATTCAAAGCCTCCAACAACGAGGCAGAATACGAAGCCCTTATTGCCGGACTTCGACTAGCACAAGGAGTTGGAGCTAAGGGAATATTGGCTTATTGCGATTCGCAATTAGTAGTTAACCAATTTAATGGAGACTATGAGGCTAAAGATTCAAGAATGGAAGCATACCTCGAAGTGGTGAAGGATCTATCTAAAAATTTCTCGAAATTTGAATTAATCCGTATACCTCGGGGAGAGAATACAATTGCAGATGCACTTGCCGCATTGGCGTCAACATCAGATCCTGAGTTAAAGAGAGTTATTCCAGTAGAATGCATCTCGGAGCGAAGCATTCAAGACAGCAAGGAAACCCTCGTCGTTACAAGGTCTCGAGCAGCGGCACGCGACCGTGGCGAACCAGAGATCGAACCGCCACCCAACAAACGAAGAAAGTCAAAGGGATCAAATACATCTAACAAGGAACCCGTTGTCCTAGCTGAAGAAATGATTCCAGAAACGATGTTAGAAACCGAGCCATTACTCGAGGAGAATATTCTTGAACCAAACAAACATCCCGAACCAGAGCCACGGATATTTCACAAAGTTGACCAAATTCTGGCTAAAGACTGGGGGGCTGACTGGAGGGAGCCAATAAAGCACTACATCACGACAGGCGAGCTCCCAAAGAATAAATGGCAGGCCAGGAAAATGAAAGTCGTTAGCGCGAAATTTTGCCTATCAAAAGATGCGTTATATAGGCGAGGTGTTAGTGACCCTTACCTATTATGCATTTTTGGGCCCGAAGTCAAAATCGTCATGAGCGAAGTGCATGAAGGATTATGTGGAAGTCATTCATCAGGAAGAACTATGGCTTTTAAAGTTAAAAGAATGGGGTACTTTTGGCCCACTATGATCACAGATTGTGTTAAGTTCGCCCAAAGATGCAAGCGCTGCCAACTCCATGCGCCATTAATCCATCAACCGTCGGAGTTATTCTCCTCCATTTCCGCCCCATACCCGTTTATGAGGTGGTCAATGGACATCATTGGACCATTGCACAAATCAACTCGAGGTGTTCAGTACCTTTTAGTTCTTACGGACTACTTTTCGAAATGGATCGAAGCTGAGGCGTATGTTGGTATCAAGGATTCGGCGGTGAAGACCTTTATTTGGAAAAAC
>NW_003302548.1:6282287-6325748 GCF_000004255.2 Arabidopsis lyrata subsp. lyrata | reverse complement strand
ATGAGTGTGATGTTGTACATAGTCTTGCTTTAAGTTTAGGATTTGCTAATGTAATAACTGAAACTCCGCCAGGTAGAAGTGGAGGTTTGGCTCTAATGTGGAAAAACAATGTGTCTTTATCCGAGATCTCTCAGGATGAAAGACTTATCGATGTACACATTACTAAAAATAATTTACGTTTTTATTTGTCTTGTGCTTATGGTCATCTCTATCATATAAACGTCATGAACTTTGGGAACGTTTTAGAAAAGATTTCAATCAATCGGGATGGTGCTTGGGTTTTAATGGGAGATTTTAATGAGATTATTTCAAACTCAGAAAAAAAAGGAGGTCCTCCTCGTGATGAATGGAGTTTTAGGAGTTTTAGAAATATGTTGGCTTCTTGTGATTTACTAGATATGAAACACAAAGGAGATAGGTTCTCTTGGATTGGAGAAAGACACACTCACACTGTGACTTGTTGTCTTGATCGTGTGTTTCTTAACACAGAGTTTGCTGCTCTGTTTCCCCACTCTGAAGTTGAATTTTGGACTTCAATAGCTCAGATCATCGGCCCCTTTTTGTAAATATTGACATCTCTAAACCAAACATAAGGAAACCTTTTCGGTTTGATAAACGACTTTTCCAAGTCCTAGAGTTTAAAGATTATGTTCGTGAGGGCTGGGAATATTCTAAGTACTTTCAACGTTACTTCATCATGGATCAGATTCGAGTTTGTCGAAAACATATGTCCTGGTGTCGCCAAAACTTTCAATTGAATTCGGCAAAACGTATTAAGTACCTTGAAGGCCTTTTGGAAAGAAAAACGACAAGCTTCCTTCGTACGGACAGAATGTTAATTCCTCAAATTCAACATGATTTAGCTATAGCTTATAGAGATGAAGAGGTTTATTGGAAATTAAAGAGTCGCAACACATGGATGATTGAAGGTGACAGAAACACACAATTCTTCCACGCTTGTGCGAAGTCACGTTTCTCTCAAAATTACATAGTTTCGATCAAAGATGAAACTGGTGCAATACACAGAGGTTTCTCTGCGATTGGAGACCATGCTGAACATTTCTTTACCAACGTCTATAAGTCGACAAATCATCAAGTCTCTACTATGGACTTTGCGGATTTTATTCCTTCAGTTACTAGCGATATTAATGATGATTTAACAAAGGAGTTTACTTCAAAGGATTTTTATGAAGCTGTCACTCAAATTGGTGATGATCGAGCCCCTGGCCCGGATGGTTTAACGGCTCGTTTCTACAAACAATGCTGGGATATTGTGGGAGAAGATGTTATTGCGGTGGTAAAAACTTTCTTTCACACATCAGTCATGAAGCCCGCTATTAATCACACCAACATTTATATGATCCCGAAAATCAATGATCCTATTACTCTATCGGATTATAGACCAATAGGATTATGTAATGTCTTGTATAAGATCATTTCCAAATGTTTGGTAATGTGGTTAAAGAAACATTTGGATTCCATTGTCTCTGATTCACAAGCCGCCTTTATTCCGGGGCGATTAATTACGGACAACGTTATGATTGCTCATGAGATAATGCATTCTTTAAAAGCTCGTAAGCGTGTCTCACAAACGTATATGGCGGTAAAAACTGATGTTAGCAAAGCTTACGATAGGGTGGAATTGAATTTTTTGGAAACCACAATGCGCCTCTTTGGTTTTTCAGAAAAATGGATTGGTTGGATCATGGCTACAATTCTTACAGTCCATTATTCAGTGTTAATCAATGGTTCTCCGTATGGTTCAATTGTACCGGAACGAGGTATTCGTCAAGGCGACCCCCTTTTTCCATATTTGTTTATACTTTGCGCCGATGTGTTGAGTCACTTAATTAAATCAAAGGCAAGAGATGGTGATATACGTGGAGTTCGGATTGGTAATGGTGTTCCGGCTATCACTCATCTCCAGTTTGCGGATGACTCCTTATTCTTTTGTCAAGCTAATCAGAGAAATTGTATTGCTTTAAAGGAGGCTTTTGAAGTTTATGAATATTATTCTGGCCAAAAAATAAATACTTCCAAATCTATGATCACTTTTGGATCACGAGTCTTTGGTTATAGGCAAAATGATTTAAAACAGATTTTAGCTATTCCAAATCATGGTGGAGGAGGAAAATACTTAGGCCTGCCTGAACAATTTGGTCGCAAGAAGAGAGAGATGTTTGACAACATTATAGATCGGGTTAAGAAAAGAACTACAAGTTGGAGTGCCAAATATCTTTCACCGGCTGGTAAAGAAATCATGATTAAGTCTATGGCTTTAGCCATGCCAGTTTATTCAATGTCATGTTTTAAACTACCTAAAGGAGTTATTGATGAAATTGAATCTCTTCTTATGAGATTTTGGTGGGAAAAAAGTTCACAACACAAAGGGATATCCTGGATTGCATGGGAGCGGTTACAATATTCAAAAAGTGAAGGAGGACTTGGTTTTCGCAATCTTGCAAAATTTAATGATGCCCTTCTCGCAAAACTAGCTTGGCGAATTATTCGACACCCAAACACTCTTTTTGCTCGTCTAATGAAAGCTCGTTATTTCAAAGATGAATCGATATTGAATGCGAAACCAAGGCAAAGACAATCATATGGATGGTCATCCATTTTGCATGGATTGGACATTATTAAAAAGGGAACACGGTTTCAAGTTGGTGACGGTAACTCAATCAATGTAATGAAAGATAATATCGTTCCCGATCACCCACCACGGCCTCTATCATTGGTATCTCCCAATCCAGATTTGTACATCAGCGATTTGATTACGCATATGGGAGACTACCGTTACTGGAATCCAAACAAGTTAGATTATATAGTCGCCGTTGATCATGCTGTTCTTCATCAAACTCACCTATCCAGGGTGATTTCTCCGGACAAACTCATTTGGCATTATGATAAAACAGGTGAATACACAGTACGTTCTGGTTATTGGTTTGCTACTCATGATCCGACGCAAGAAGTCTTAAGGCTCCCTCCTCCCCATGGCTCTTTACCTTTGAAAAAAGCCATATGGAAATTACCCATTATACTAAAATTAAACATTTCCTCTGGCGTATTTTAACACGAGCTATAGGTACAATGACCCGGTTAAACTCTAGAGGAATGAAGTTAGATCCAACATGTCAACGGTGCGGACAAGCGGAAGAAACAATCAACCATTGCCTTTTTACATGTCTTTTTGCCATTCTAGCATGGAGACTCTCACATATACCTGTCCTACAAGCACAGTTATCCTCTGAGAATGTTGAAGATAATTTATCTTGTTTGATGGATTTGCAACGTACCATAGGTATCTCCAAAACAAATAAATTTTTACCCTTTTGGTTACTTTGGCAAATTTGGAAATCAAGGAACAATTTAGTATTCAACAAAGTTAGACTCAGTCCTTCAAAAGTAGCATTACAAGCGAAAACGGATGTACGAGAATGGCTTGAAGTTTTGGAAAAGCAGGGACATAGCGATTCCGATAACGTTACGTCCGCAAACAGAGTATATTCTTGGTCACGGCCACCGGAAACCTTCCATAAATGCAATTTTGATGCAAAGTTTGATATCATTACCAAACAAACAACCGCGGGTTGGATTATTCGAGATCATGCAGGTATAGCTAGGGCTTGGGGTTCTTCACGACTAAATAGCACGGGTTCACCACTAGAAGCAGAAGCGCAAGCTCTCCTTTCTTCCATGCAGCAATCATGGATTCGGGGTTTCACAAAGATTATTTTCAAGGGAGATTGCAAGGTTTTAATTGATAATATTAATGGTGTTTCACGAGACGCATCTATTGCAGGCATTCTTCAGGATCTTTGTTTTTGGGGTTCAAAGTTTAAAGAGAAACAGTTTAACTATGTAAATCGTAATTGTAATCAAGTAGCTCATAACCTTGCCCAGTTTGGATGTATTGTTGTATGCTTTTATTCTGATAATCATGATCCTCCTTCATGGATTGTGGAAACTCTGTATAATGACATTTCATATTAATATATTTTCATTTTGACGAAAAAAAAAAATTAAATTATAAAACGAAAATCTGTTATTATTTTTTTTAAATGACCAATCAAAATGAACATATAAAATTTGATATCTGACTTGCCATATTAATTTGTTATTAATCATTAAACTTCACCTCTCATCTTAATATGATTATATTAATATCAAACAAATAAATCATCATATCATCTACATAATAAAAAAAAAGTAATTTTTTCTGCATATGCCAAGATTTGAATTTTTAAAAACGCATATAAATTGTTCAATCTATAAAGGAAACAATTAAACGGGTCAAAAATTCAGACTTGAGTAATATATTTCTTTTACACAAAAATAAAGTCAACAAAAATTCCGACTGAGCAACGGGTCAGAATTTGAATATTTATATTCGATTTCATATTTATATTCGATTTCATACATTTATTTTTTTGAAATGTATAATTTTATATACTACAATAAAAATTTAAATATTTTAATTTGCAACATTTAAAATAAGTTTTACTTGATATTTTTAGAGAATATCATCAATACTTAATAGTTCAAAAAGTTAAAAATTATAAATACTCTAATTTGATTATTTTTAAAAATATTTATAATAGGTAGCGAGTTAAATATAATATATTATATGATGAAATGAGTTTCGATCCTTATAACTATTTGAATAGTTATATTTAATTTCATATAATTTGTTTTTTGAAATTAATAATTTTATAAACTACAAAAAAAATTTAAAGATTTTAATTTGGAATATTTAAAATAGCGTAGAACATTTAAATATGGTTTGACACCTCTAAATATTTGAAATTTTGATTCCACAAGCAATTTTAGAATTAACGAATAAGAGATTGTGCACGCAATATTTTAAAATGAAATATTGAGATTCTAAAATAAAAATATAGACTCCACGCACGGATTGATTTTGGTATTATTATATACTAAATATATGTTTATAACATATTCGATTATGCGAATAATTGGTAAATTCCGTAATTATAAATCTCAAACAAATTCTGTAATTAGATTAGCTCAAACAAATCTCTATTTCAACAACCAAAGAATTATAAATTGAAAAAGAATTTTCTAAATTAATTCAAAATAATAGCTAATTTTCTTAATTAATTCAAAATAATCTATGTTTTATATGCGATTAATTTATGATATTTTAATTTTTGATCTAACTGAAATATATGCAATCCTATTTTTTGGTTGTTAACATAAATTAACTCATAGTTCAAAAATATTACTTTTTAAAAAATAAAATTAATTTCCGTTTTCATATCTTAAAAAAAAAATATCCATAATTGAGTATTATAGAAAAAATTATATATTTATTTTAATATTGTATATAGGGACTGACAAAAAATTAATATTTTTTCACTTACTATTATAATAAATTAAAACTTACTTCTAATATATATATTATATAAATTTTGTAATAAATAAAATTCAATATCTAGTAGGACTATATAAAGCCCGCGTTATACGCGGATGTGAAAAATGTAAATTTTTATTAAGTATATTTGAATTCAAAATAATAACCTAAACATTTTCTTACTTTTATTATGGTAACTTTTGTTTCAACCCGAATTTTAATCTTACACGTTCTATTATGCAATACAATTTGTTTTATCATAAGAAAGTGTTTTTAATTCTATGTACTACATTTTAGTGGATAAGAGATAAAAAAATTTATATCAAAAATAATATGTGTATTATATCAAATATATATATTAGTTAATATTAAAAATTAATTAAAAATTTACAAAACATAATTAGTAGAATAATAAAAATCCACACAAAAATTTGACATCGACATTCTTTAAATATAAGAGATGAGGGGCTTTGGTACGCGCAACGTTTTATCTCATGTCAAACTAATTTGAAATGGGTTAAAATTATAAACAAAAATATTCTCATTAAGTAATCGGAAACTAATTCCTATAAGTTCTTTGTTTTCAAGTTTTTGGTGTTTTCACTTATGGCTATATGCGTTGAAACTTATAAAATCTTATTATATAAAGTATAAATTTCACTTGACATCATTTATTACTTTTTTTTGGAGGAATGAAGAGGAAAAATATAGGACCCACATATCTGAAAATGGAACAAAAATTCCTTGTAAATGGTAAAAAAAAAATGAGGAACAAAGAGAACATGACATTCCTACTCATTCTTTTCCTCAAAATTGGTTACCAATTGGAGCCAAAGTCATTGCAATCGAGTATATAGGAATCGAACCCACAACGTTAGCTTGGAAAACTAAGGGATTTAGTCGATTTATCATCTTTATATATTTAGCATGTCTAATTAAAAACCACTTTGGTTTTATTCGCCAACTTTATGATGAATATTTTTAGTTTTAGTTCTTCATATAAGTATACCATAATTTATTGCTATGTGATATATCTTTCATTCGAAATAATTTTGAATTAATAATTTTAGTGGTTAAAGAAACAATGCTAAAGTAAAAAAGTAAATATTTTTTTTACTTTTGAAAAAAAAATTTCTACTTACAAAGTTGTTAATTAATTTTATGTTCAATTTGATTTTAATATTTAAAAAATTAAACACGTCCATCGGACGGGTAATTATCTAGTAAAATATAAGTAAGACTATACTAATATTCTAATCAAGCTTCAAAAATTTATTCTTATAAACTCATTACCTTTTCCAAATTTTTGTGTTTTCACTTTACAAACAACAATAAACACAATTTTATCACATTAAATTAAATGTTAACTTCAACGTACATTGTGTATTGGTTAATATCCATACTTAATAAATTTTAATATTTGTTGATATGTCAAAATCTAATTGATCAGTAACACACATAAAATTAGCATATGTAAATTTTGTTATATAGATTTTTGTTAGTTTTATTTAGAATTCAAATCTCATCAATAAGATGAAATGTGTAGAATTAAATATCAGTTTATTATTATGAAGTGTGCAAAATTAAAATTTGGTTTAAAATAAAATTACTAAATAAAATATTAAAAAAGTATGAATTACTAATTAGAATTCAAATATTATCAATAAAAATTTATGCTTATTTTTTACATCCACTTATTTAAGCGAGTTATTCTTTTAATTCAGTTTATTTTGGATTATAATATTACTCATTATCTTTTTTTTGTTTTACGATCCATTGGGTCGTTGGAATGTCCTAATGACTTAGTACAATTAGGAATGTATAAAATTATTAAATCTGGTCTAACCAATTTGAACCACAACCCAACAGTTTATACGGTTCGATTTGGAATTAGCAAAGTGTGGGACTGTTATGACTTATGAGGTCATCACCATCAAATTAAATTAATTCCTCCGTGACCTAAAGAGTGACCGTTCCCGTTCACCACCGCCGCAAAAGCTTGTGGCTACCTACAGAGCTTCTAGGCTTTTAACGTTCTTCACGAAAATTCTCCGATGGGAGTTCCGTCGTTCTACAGATGGTTAATCCAGAGGTATCCATTGATTATACAAGAAGTCATTGAAGAAGAACCACTCGAAGTTAATGGCGGCGTCACGATTCCAATCGATACAAGTAAACCTAATCCTAATGGTTACGAGTATGATAATCTCTATCTCGACATGAACGGAATCATTCATCCATGTTTCCATCCTGAAGATAAACCTTCTCCTACTACGTTTACGGAGGTGTTTCAATGTATGTTCGATTACATTGATAGGCTTTTTGTTATGGTTCGACCTCGGAAGCTCTTATTCATGGCTATTGGTGAGTGTTTTTACTGTCATGAATTGGTTTTTTAGTTTTATCTGTGTTTGTGAATTTGTGTCATTGTGTTTTGGTGTGTGTAATTTGCAGATGGTGTTGCTCCAAGAGCTAAAATGAATCAACAGAGAGCTAGACGATTTAGAGCTGCGAAAGATGCAGCTGAAGCAGTATGTATCATTCATCTCTTTGTTATACACTATTTCACTTAATTTGTAGCATATAAGTATCTCTGGTTATAGTTGCACCTATCCTGTTCTTGACTTTGATCCACAGTACAATCTTGTATATACGATGCTACGTGGGGAAAGATGAATCAATCATTATATCATCGAAGGGAACAGTTGTTAGTATCGAGAAATGTTGTAACTTTTAGATCATACAAGAGAAGCTTTCTGCTGAGTATAGCTTTGTCCATGTGATCATATCGTCCTATGTTATGTGTCATTATTAAAATTAATGATAATAGTTAGACCGATTCTGTTACGATCATATTATTCTGTTGCAATTGCTATGTAACTATCTTGGGAACAGTATTTACCATTGAGATATTTTAATGCTACTACCTGCTATTTGTAGGCAGCTGAAGAAGAGCAGCTGCGGGAAGAGTTTGAGAGAGAAGGGAAGAAATTGCCTCCTAAAGTAGATTCTCAAGTTTTTGACTCTAATGTTATAACTCCTGGAACAGAGTTCATGGCTACTCTGTCGTTTGCGTTGCGATACTACATTCACGTTAGACTAAATTCTGATCCTGGGTGGAAAAATATTAAGGTATTAACTAGGGTCTCTGATATTTTCCTTGTGGCTGTTTACAATATACTTCAAGTTTTGCTCATGATTTCCTTATTCTAAAGGTTATACTTTCGGATGCTAATGTTCCTGGTGAGGGGGAACACAAGATCATGTCATACATTCGTTGTAATAAGAACCATCCTGGTTATAACCCAAACACTCATCATTGCCTATATGGTTTGGTATATAACCTTCCTTTAATTCTTATTTCTTACATGTTTGATTGTTCTGATCTTTATTGCACAAGCTAATAAGGCCATCCTACTTATTATTTCTTAACAACAGGACGCCGATTTGATCATGCTGTCTTTGGCCACCCACGAAATTCATTTTTCAATCCTTCGTGAGGTTTGTAGAATTGTTCCTTTGAGTTTTATTCCTAGCCAAGCAATGACCAATCTATCTTGTTTATAATTCAGCATGTGCTTCTTCAATATGTTTTGACACTTGATTAACATATGAAATAGTTACCAACTTGTATGCAAATCTTTGAAGTTTGAAGATACTTTCTTTTTTTCTTTTTTCTGCTTCACTTTATGCCAATATATCTGTATTTTCTCCTTGGTGACGTCACCTAGGTTGTTTTCTTTCCTGGAGAGGAAGACAAATGCTTCTTGTGTGGTCAAGTTGGGCACCGAGCAGCAGATTGTGAGGGAAAGATGAAGAGGAAGGCAGGAGAAATGCTTGATGATACTGAGGCAGATGTTGTGGTGAAGAAGCCATACGAGGTACTTCTTAGGGTTACACACCTCAATACTATATTTTCTAAATTGCATGGTATGTAAAGGGCTCATAAATATCTTTACCAGAATCATTCAATACCTTTACCTTTTGGCAGTTTGTCAATATATGGATACTTCGAGAGTATTTGGAACACGACATGCAGATTCCTAACCAGCGATCGAAAAAAAATTTGGACCGCTTAATTGATGACTTCATCTTCATTTGTTTTTTCGTTGGGAATGATTTCCTGCCACATATGCCTACGCTAGAGATACGGGAGGTTTGTATTTTTCTCTTGCTAATACTTTCTTCCAGTTGTCACAATGCCTGATACAGTGTGCCCTTACATTTGTATGGTCAGGTAGCATTATCTTAGATTTTTTATATCTGTTGAAAAATAGGGTTTCTTAGATATAGAATATGTTCCCATATCACACTTTTCTATGTCTGCCATAAATCACTTCATAGAAATCTTCATTTGTAGTTGAGATTACTTTGGTATTTAATAACTTGGTACATATTTACTCATAGTTTGTGTTCTTTCCAAAAAAAATCGGTCGCATCTTTGAGTTATTGAAAGTCTATGAGCTTACTTAGAACCCCTTAAGAAGTTTGAAAAAAGATTTTCAAATTATTATTGTTTTTGTCTTGCAGGGTGCTATAGAACTGCTGATGTCTGTGTACAAGAATAAATTTAGATCAGCAAAAAAATACTTGACCGATTCAAGCAAGGTGCATAAATTAAACATTCTTTATCTTACTTGGTGTAGCTGTTGGGTTGCATAGTTTTTTAACTTTTGTTTACTAACTTTCAGCTGAACTTAAGAAATGTGGAGCGTTTCATCAAAGCCGTTGGGACCTATGAAAATCAGATATTTCAGAAGAGAGCACAAGTACAACAGGTTAATGTCCACATACAATAATTTTGTTTTCTGTAGTTATCTGCATTTTCCTTGCATTTTAAGATATTTGGATGCAAGCGACAAGATTATAAATAACCTTAGCCTCCATCTAACGCTATGGAAGTGCTCATCTGTTACTCGTCCCGACCAGGCTATTAATCACTTCTCTCTGGCATGTAGAAAATTTTGTTTGATTGTACAACCGTATTTCCTCTAGGTGAATAGTAGCTCATAGTGGATTTTTGGGCCAGGGAATGTTGTAACTTCAAGTTGAGTAAGAGATACTTAAGAATTAAGATAAAGTGAAAAAACTTCGGAATGGTTAAACAAAGAGAATGTTTTGGAGTAACAACCATGTATAATAAAAGTATTGTCATTTTGCTTCTCTAGGCAAGATACTTGTGTATTTTCTTATAAGAATATAATATACTTAGCGGTTTTCTTTCTGAAAGATGGCCATACGCCTCTCTTTTCCATTGGTTAAAAACTTGTCTACACTAGCTGATGAATTTGGCACCCCTCTGATCCAGGGAAAATGAAGATTAGAAAACGTGAAAAATCTACAACATTTGTTTCAGTTCTATGGATAGTTTTTCATTGGTGCAAGTGTTATGATGTCTGTTACAGAGGCAATCAGGAAGGTTTATTCGTGACAAAGCTCGTGAAAAAGCTCGTGACAGTGTTCAAGCAAGCAGAAAATTCTCTGGCAAGTTGGTGCAATTAGATTCTCTAGATGAAGTGTCTGATTCATTGCATTCCTCACCTCCACGAAAACATTTGCGTTTGTCTTTGGATAATAACATTGGTGTGGCGAATGTTGAAACAGAAAATAGCTTCAAAGCTGAAGTAAGTCATCTTGTATCTCGTCTGAGGAATTTTAACAAATTTGTAGCTTGTCTCCCGTTTTTTTTTGAACTGCAGTTCTTTTGTTTTGGAGCTTTTCTCTCTCATTTAAACTGTGCTAAAGTACATAGTGGTTTTCAGGAACTAGATAACGGAGAAGACTTAAAGTTTAAGCTTAAGAAACTGCTGCGGGATAAATCTGATGTGTTCAGCTCAGGAAAGGGAGAACAAGATAAGGTCACATTTATATATTTTTTCAGCTCTGTTTCCATCAATGCTATCATGAGTGCGTAATCTTCATGAGTTTGTTTGATTAACATCTAATCAATCATTTAATCACGCTGGCAAGTTCACACAGCTGTTGTGTTAATAGGTTAAGCTAGGTGCAACAGGATGGAGGGAAAGATACTATGAAGAGAAATTCACAGCTAAGTCTGCTGAGGAAATGGAACTAATACGCAGAGATGTTGTGAGTTTCTCATGTGTTTAATTTGATGAAAATAAATTACCTTTAAGTCACTCAGAACGCATCAATTTACTGTTTTTTTCTTCTAATTATTTGCTAGGTTTTGAAGTATACCGAAGGTCTTTGTTGGATAATGCATTATTATTATCATGGTGTTTGTTCCTGGAACTGGTCAGTTTCTGGTCATCCTCGTACATATATTATATACTATTCGCTTTACTTATTTTCTTGTGGTTCATTACATCTAATATTTTGAAGCAGGATGATTATTGCGCTGAGATTACCATATTGTCCTGTAGGATAGGGATGCTCATTTTAATTTACATATCATGCTAAAAATTTTACGAGCTGTTCAAAACATCAAATTTCATGTGCAAGACTCCATCATAATTGTGTCATGCATCTTTGTTTATTTGAACTTAACTTCTACTTATATAGATCCTCTAGTAATCAAGCTGAGATGTTTAAAATTCTGCGTACATCTCTTTATTTGATTTTTATCTGTTGTGATTTAATTCCAAAAGAGCCTAGTTTTAGAGGACATGATGGCCTTAGTAATAATAGCAATCTTAGTGGAAATGGACTCATTGACACTTTCCTTTCTCCCATTTGTTTGTCGGTGGTTAATTACGGGTATATTTTGCAGGTTTTATCCATATCATTACGCACCTTTCGCATCAGATCTCAAGGGCCTTGATAGCCTAGATATTAAGTTTGAACTAGGTTCCCCGTTTAAACCTTTCAATCAACTTCTGGCTGTTCTTCCATCTGCAAGGTATTCTATCTGTATATCTGAGCATTCTTAATGTCTCTCTGCTGTCACTGATTTGCTCATTGGATTCCTGTTCTCAGTGCACATGCTCTCCCGCAGTGCTATAGGACATTGATGACAGATCCAGCTTCGCCTATAGCTGATTTTTATGCTGCTGGTAAAGTTGTTTTGCAGATTGGTCTCTTTCGTTGTGTTATTGTGCAATCCATGCCTCTCATTTAGCTTTTTTGGTGTGCAGATTTTGAGATTGACATGAATGGAAAACGCTACTCTTGGCAGGTTTGATTGTCTTTTCAGCATACTTGATTGGTGACCTGCGTAATTTCTTCAGTTAGATGTAGTCATTTTATGGTCTCATACCTTTATCTTTCGTTGTAAAGGGTATATCGAAACTGCCTTTTGTTGACGAAAGGCGTCTTCTGGAGGCAGCTGCACTAGTGGAGAAATCACTGACGGTACATCCAATCTATGTTTTGTGTATTGACTTTTGTAGTGGTTTTTATTTATAAGAAAAATTTGTACAATCACATGTAACTTTATTTTTCTTCTATATGTTTTTTTCCAGAACGAAGAAATTCGAAGAAACAGTGTGTTGTTTGACATGCTGTTTGTTGTTGCATCTCATCCCCTTGCTGAACTCATCCGTTCTCTTAATAGCCGTACCAACAACTTGAGCAATGAAGAACGAGCAACTATCATCGAGAAAATTGACCCTGGACTAAGGTTTGTGTCTGAATTTTGAGAATAGTTATGGTTGTGATTTTCTGCCGCTTGTTTACAAATTATATTAATTTCTTCTTGAGTATATAAGAAAAGGGGTAATGTAGTGAGGAAGACGCAATTGAAAATTTCTTGATGTATGCAGTGATGGGATGAATGGTTACATAGCTTCATGTGGTGGAGATAGTCAGCCTCCATGTTTCAGCTCCCCAGTCGAGGGCATGGAAGATGTTTTAGCCAATCATGTCATGTAAGCCCTCAATGCAAGAATTTGGGTTTAATCACTTTTTGGCCATCCCCTTGAGCTTTATGAAGATGAATTTTGGAACCTGATCTTCATCAAAGTAACATTCATTTTTTTTTTCAGTTGTGCTATATACAAACTTCCAGATGATATCAGAGGCAGCGAGATTACTCATCAAATTCCAACATTGAAAATCCCTAAAAAGGTATAGTTGATTGAGTTTACTGTTTGCTCTTCTTGGCTTCCGATTTTGATTTCAAGTTGTGGGTCAAGAATAAAGAAACTGCTTTGTTTGGATTTTAGAAGAACCAAACTCATAGTTGACTTGTTTATAGTGGTTAGTTTACACAGTTTTCGTTATTTGTTTTCTTCACAGACTATACATCTAGTGGATTTGAAAGCTGAAGGTCTTCTATGGCATGAAGATGGTGACAGAAGACGAGCTCCTTCAAAAGTTAAAAAAATCAAGAGGTGAAGATTATGAAATGTTGTGATATGCAAAAGTCTTGGAAGGCCTTTATTTACAGATGGTGTTAAATGTCTTAGTTCTTTTTCTCTTGATGTATGCAGGTATAATCCAGAAGGATCTATTTCTGGGAATAGGCTTGGGAAGGCAGCACACAGGCTTGTGTTGCAAACAATAAATGCCCAACCTGATAGTACGCACATCAACTCGGAACCAGCGTTGTGTCCAAATACTATTTTCCAGAACCAACGAGTGCCGAAAAGAATCCCAGCATTTCGAGAAAATGGGATACAATGGATAAGCCCTCCGACTCAAATCACTCCGAAGAAGATGAAAAGCCTTGAAAGTCAAAAGACTAGGAAGAAGAATGATACCCCTCAGAGTCGAGACAAATCGAAGAAGCTGAAAAGCTCTCTGAAAGTAATCCCTTTAAATATGAAGAAAACTAAAAACCCTCAGAGAGATTTCACTCGGGGGAAGAAGAAGGAAAACATAACCCCTCAAAGGAAACCCACTAAGGCGGAGAGGCAGGCGAAACACATTCGCATGATGGAAGAGGCGAAAAGGATAAAAGAGAGGAAAAAAGAGAAGTATTTAAGAAAGAAAGCCAAATATGCACAAAAGGATCCCAACACAGCTTGAGCTTCATCGTGAACTCTTACTCGATCAACTTAAACAATGTGCTAGAATATAATTAAGAAAACAAAGGAGCAGTTCGGATAATGCATTGATGTGATAGGTTATTTTGGTGGATCTAAACAGTTTTGCTACTCATCTTCTTGTAATTCAGACATGTGATTTAGCGATCAATGTAATTTTATTTATTTCAGAGGCTACCTAAAATGACCAAAGCAAGGGTCCGTTGTACTTTAGTTGGTGTAAGGGAGATCAAATAAACCCTCTGGTTTGAGTTTGTCATAGTCAATTAGCTATCTTGTTTTATCTACATGAATCTTAGTATTTTACGAATATGAAAGTATACCAATGCATACTCTTTTTTTTTTTTTTTCCATATTAGTTTCACTAAATTGTACCCTTGTTTCCCTAGAAAATAAAAGGAAACATAGACATATCGACACAGTGAAGAAGATCAACTCCAAGGCAAATAAAGATCCTTTATGGTGGATAATGATCCTCGGAAAACAGTTGAGTTGGATGAACAAAAAATTTCACCGGATATTGTAGTGAACCTAGTATCAGAACCTCTCCTTCCTTGATCTCTTCGAAATCCACTTTTTTTTTTTTTTTTCTTAATCTTCAAATTTAAAATGAAGGTCTTAATCTTCTTCTAGATTTGCCATATGCTTAAATGAACTCGGATTGGCGGTGTAGCTCGGATGAACCAAATGAACAATGAATGACCCACTTTGATAGAAAAACTCTCGGTTTATATTATAAAGTTGATTTTTTGAATATTATGTGGAATAAAAAGCTTATGTAGACTCTCAGATAATTATAGTCGAAAAGTTTTTAATAAATAAATAAAATCAAACTTAATATATGACTGTTGGAGTGAGATTGTAGTGTATCAGCCAAATAAGATATTTCGGAGACTCCTTGTATTTAGATAATTTGGACATGAATCCATTCCTCTTTGAGATTCTTAGTAGCTTCCATCGGTAATATTCTGAATTGGCTTGAGTAATTTGAGAAATGTCCAAATGGTTAGCTTCAAAAGGTTGAGTTTCTTGAGGAATCTTCAATCATGAGACCTATATACTTTATCAATTTGGATGTTGCGCAAGATTCTCCTTTCTACCTTTGTTACATGTAAGTGTTATGGGAAATTATTTACTCCAAGTTGGTCTTAGAACACCCATGGTACTATTGTCAACATCAGACGAGGTTGCCATTTTTCTTCTTCAAGTCTTCCTCCTTATTTGTGTCGATCTTCCTTCGCCCCGAGTCTTGGTGATGTATCAGGGCTCGACCTCACTACTTGTTTGAAGCTTCTATCGGTGGTGGGGTTTTTCCAAGGGTTGTGGGATCTTTGTTTGGGTAAGATTCGTGGTACAATATTTATCATTTCTTTGGCACCAAAGAGTGTTCATAATAAATTTTGGGTTTCGCCTTTCTACGCTTGCTCCATGACATATCTCGGAGATGATCAATATAGAGTAAATAAACCTACCATGAAGAGCTCAATGCGTGGTATCTTCCAAAGATGGGCTCAAAAATAATTTTGGTTATAACCAACTTGTAACATTTCTAGAGAGACTAGATATAATAATTAAATAGCGGAAACGATTTAAACAATAAAACAATAATAAGACGACACGAGATTTATGATAAGAGGTCCCTCCTCAAAGCTAAGAGAATGTGTAAACACACAACACTAACACAAGTTTCTTTTGGCAAATAAAATCTGATTCCTTAACTTGAAGTTGAAGTCTTTAAATACACAAAAATAAAAAAAGAAACTAACCACTAAATCTACTACTAAGAACGTGGAGAGTGTGGGATACAATCCCATTAATTTAGGAGCAATAACAAGACCACATCTCTTTTCTATCTTTAACCTACTCGACACCGGTTTACTCTGGTTATGTGCTCATCAATTTAACGAGGAATCGGTTGGTTCTCTTTCAAACCAACCACTAGTCCTCGGCTGCAAACAAGTTTATTAGATAAATTTAAGAAGGACAATACGTGATAGAAATAAAACTTCTACACAAGTTTTAACACATCTATCTAAAACATGATCTAAGATATCACGAGTAAAACATTTACTCCCCCTTAATCATGGATGTCTTCTTCTGGCTGAAGTCCTTGCTCCGTGCTCCTCACAACGGCAGCAACCTTTTCCCAAGGTTATCTCTCTCAAACTAAACAGCCATACAACACTTGAATAATGACCTCTGTTTTATGTTTCTCTGTTTTAACAGTGTAGCAAGTGTATCTTTTGGAAGACACATCACATCTTCTTCTTATAGAGAAATTCTCATGACTCTAACGTTTTCTCCTTTTCTACACAAGGAAAGAGATCAATCACCACTTAATACAGTTAACGTTAGAAAATAATATATCAATAGAAGGAAAGTCAAATTCCCACTTTATCAAGACTTTCTAATAAACAAATATGCCAAATTTGCAACTAATAGAAAGAAATAATTATATCATAATTCAAAATAATATTCTTAGAATTAAAGATTCTACAATCTCCCCCTTTTTGACAAGCTTAAGCACATACTCTTTGAAAATAAATTTGACTTCAAAAGCATTGTAAAATCATACATTACTCCCCCTTAATGAGCTTAAGAATTGTCAAAAATAACATTAAAAAAGGATAGAAATAACTTCCTTGTAAGGTTCATGACTCATCTCCTAACTTTGTCACTCTGTTTTTATTAGCTTTGTTTCAACAGACAGAGTACAAACAGATTTCTTTTAAGCTTGTGAATCACAGTCCTTGCAAAAATAAACATACTCTTTCTCGGGGTAAAACCAATATACTTAAAAAAAATTAATATAATTTTAATCAAACACTCAAAAATATCATGCTAAGGAGATAAAATCATGGTTTTGAATAGGCTTGGGCATTCGGATACCCGTACCCGATCGGTTCTTTTTTTTCGGGTATCGGGTCTATTCGGGTAGGGGATCGAGACCCATTCGGGTATTTTAAAAATTTGGTTCGGGTTCGGGTCGGTTCTGGTATTTTAATAAAAAAAGCAAAATACCTGAAAATAACCAAAAAATACTCGAAATATTTTCGGATTCGGGTTTTTTACTCGTATATACCCAAATCTAACCGAAATACCCGATTTCTCAAAAATACATTGGTTACTCTTTACCCAAATATAACCAAAAATATCTAAAAATACTAAAATTACCCAAAAGAAAACTACATCATTAGTTACTTTTTAACCAAATATATCCAAATGTATCCAAATTACTCAAAAATACCTAGTATATTCGGATTTGTGATTGTAATTTTAGGTATTTCGGATATTATAAGTATATATATAACTAATATTTTTAGGTGTATATTTGTATTCGGGTACCCACGGGTATTGGATTCGGTTCGGGTTCGGTTCGGGTAGGAGGTCTAGGACCCATTCGGGTATTTTTAAAAATCGGTTCGGGTTCGGTTCGGATATTTTTTCGGGTTTTTCGGTTCGGGTATTCGGTTCCGGGTATTTTGCCCATGCCTAGTTTTGAAGGTATATAATCAGCATATAAATCACTTTTTTTACCCATATCAATCTGATTTTTTGAGGTTTAAAAGAAAAGGTTCGAAGACACCTATAACACCGTGGACGTATGTGGCCACTCTTCCCACAGTGATGACAAATAGGATGAAATTGCACATGATTAACGTGCTTATTTTGGAATTGTCTTGGCATGTTCTTGACAGTATCATGCATAATACCACCTGAAACAAAAACAGTTTTAGAGCTTGATTCATTACCTTTGTATCCAAGACCTTGAGGCTGATGTCCAACTCTTCCCATGGTCAAGATATGATCAAGCTTTGACGTCCCATTGTTTCTTGGTTTTCTCAAGTTCATGATTCACTTGTTTGAGTTTTTCTTCTTTTTCTTGAAGCTGTTTTTGGATGCATGTATCCAACTTGAATGACTAACTCTTTCTTCTCCTTCATAAGCATGACGATTTGGCTGCATATATCCACCCAATTTTGTAAAAGATCTTCATATGGTGGCAAATCCTCATCATCCGAGTAGTCTTCATCGGTTTCAGCAGTTTCTGTTTTTGCACACTCTGTTTTAACAGGCTCAACTTTGACAGACTATTCAACTTTAGCAACGAAGGTAATCACGTTGCCGTAAGAGACATCTTCTTCATCACTTTCTGTCTCCGAATCACTTAACGTAGTTTTAAGTGATATTTCTCGTTTCTGTAGATTTGCACACTCCGCTTTAATGTGCCCAAAACCTTGACACTCATGACATTGAACTTGCCTTTTCTCTTTGCCTCGATCATCTCTTCCACCATAATTGCTGCTGGATTTTGAGAGCTTCTTGTCTTTCAGCAACTTTAGTTTCTTCATGTATCTCCCAATCTTCTTTGTGAGAATCACCTCATTCTCGTTTTCATCATCACTTTTTCTTTCCGTGGAGAGAAACGCAAGACTTTTTGCTCTTTCGGCGAGACCTCTATTCTGATCTTGCATCCTCATCTCCATCTCATAGGTTTGGAGAGATCCAATAAGCTCTTCAAGCTTCATCTTTGTCACATCATTTGACTATGTCATCACTGTCTTTTTGGGAGAAAACTTATTGGGCAGAGACGTTAACACCTTCATCACCATATCAAATTCCGAGTATTCTTTTCCAAGAGAATATGTCATCACTGTCTCTAAGCTCTTTATAAAAGTCTGATATGGTGATGTCATGCTGCATCAACAAACTATCAAAGCGAGATTTCGAACTAATAAGTTTTGTTTGTTTTACCTTAGACGTTCCCTCATAGGTCGTCTCTAGAGCCTCCCAAACTTCCTTAGCGGTTTTGTATGAGAAGATCATTCTGAACTGGCCAACATCAATCGCATTGTAGATAGCATTTAACGCCTTAGAGTTGCACATGGCCTTACGATTTTCCTCCACTGTCCACTGTTCTACTGGTTTTGGGGTTGTGTTTCCATCGTTATATGTAATAACAGGCACATTATATCCAAGAATGATTGAGTTTCAAGCTTGCCCATCGATAGAACTTATAAAAGACTCCATTCTGATTTTCGAATAAGATTAGTTGTTGCCATCTAGGGATGGAGGACGTGTGACCGAACTTCCTTCTCGTGGCGGTTCCATCTAGTCTCAAACACAAGATCGAATCACTGCAAAAGTTTAAAAACTTGATCAGTGATCCCGCTATGATACCATGTAAAATTTATAGAGAGACTAGATATAATAAATAAATAGCGGAAACGATATAAACAATAAAACAATAATAAGACGACACGAGATTTAACGAGGTATCGGTTGGTTCTCTTTCAAACCAACAACTAGTCCTCGGGTGCAAACAAGTTTATTAGATAACTTTAAGAAGACAATACAAGATACAAATAAATGTTCTACACAAGTTTTAACACATCTATCTAAAACATGATCTAAGATATCACGAATAAAACATTTACTCCCCCTTAATCATGGATGTCTTCTTCTTGCTGAAGTCCTTGCTCCGTGCTCCTCACAACGGCATCAACCTCTCCCCAAGGTTATCTCTCTCAAACTAAACAGCCATACAACACTTGAATAATGAACTCTGTTTTATGTTTCTCTGTTTTAACAGTGTAGCAAGTGTATCTTTTGGAAGACACAACACATCTCCTTCTTAGACTATCTACATTGGTTTTAAGTTTACAACACCCAATTTTTTTTTTTTCTTTAACATTCCACATCATCTTATCTCTCTTCCACATCATCATTCAACACCTATATAATTTTTACTCTCTACAATAGTTTTGTTTAATAAATTACAACACCTTACCCCACAATTTTTATTTTAATATTTTTTATTTTATTTATGTTTAAGTTTTTTGTGAATACAAATTAATAATCACAATAAATATCAAATGAATCTAAAATAAGTAAAAAAAAAATTATTTTATAATTTTTGTTTTTCTTTTATTTATCATTTAATTTTATTTTGCAAATAATAAAAACGAGAAATACAAATAGTCATTAATAAAACACATACATTGACGAGAAACTTAAAATGCAATACAATAAGCACACAACACAGGTAAAGAAATACTCATAACTTAATCAGTACAATCGTCTCAACTCACAAACTTATAAATCTCATTCACCACCGAACATTCCCTATGGGCCCATATGTGTGTGACTAGATCTGCTTGTAGTTCGTGATATACATTTGAATCACTCAAATCGGATCTAGCACGCACATGATTTGCAAATACAGGTAGGACTTCGGTCGAGAATGGTTGTTGTGTACTAGACCCACTTGCCTCAGATTGATCATAATCATTCCAATGTTGAGCATATATCTCTCGGTCATCCCCAACAATCATATTGCATAATATGATACATGACCTCATGATGATAGCCAAATCAGTTAAGTCCCACATGCGACCTGGTTCACGAATGATTTTAAATCGAGCCTGCAACACTTCAAATGCACGTTCGATGTCCTTCCGATATCCTTCCTGACGTTCTGCAAATAACTTGTCTGGGTCACTTTGAGGTAGCCTAATCGATTTGACGAAAGTGGGATAAGAAGGATAAATACTGTTAGTTAGATAGTATGCCATATCATATGGACGTTGGTTCACGAAGAATTTGACTCTTGGAGTATTTCCCTGTTCAACATTATCGAAGACCGGTGAACGGTCTAGAACGTTTATATTGTTCAATGTGCCAGGACATCCAAAAAAGTATGCTAGATCCATAGATCATGAGATGCCACTGCTTCAAGAATAACAATGGTGGTTCCCTTATCGCCTCGAGTAAATTGACCTTCCCACGCCGTAGGACAATTTTTCCATTCCCAGTGCATGCAATCAATACTCCTAATCATCCCAGGAAACCCTCGCATCTCACTAACACCCATAATTCTCTACATGTCATCTTGAGTTGGGGTTTTGATACACTCTTGCTCATACAGTCGTATGATTCCTTTGGAGAATCTTCGCAAGCACTCCAAAACAGTAGTACCTCCAATTTTGATGTATTCATCCACTGCGTCGGCTGCCACACCATATGCTAACATTCACATGGCCGTAGTACATTTTGCTAATAAAGATATACCTTTTTTCTTAGCTGCGTCAAATCTTTGGGTGAAGTAGTTGTCGCTGCTTGATAGGTCTCCAACGATCCAAAGGAAAACATGTTTTCGCATCCGGAATCGCCGACGAAACATTGCATCGTCATATATAGGTTGATTGGCAAAGTAGTCGTCAATTAGTCTTTGATTTGCTGCTGCATGATCTCTCTTGAAGTATTTTGTCTTGCTACGAGGTGGATAGTTTTCTTCTATTTTGTTTTGGCGCTCTCTAAACCGGTTGATGATATACCTCTCTTCAATTTCAGACTGCTTTTGGTAAGCTTCGATATCAAAAGGAAATTATGATGGATCCATTGAGATTTTTTTTAGTAAGATGAGATTTGTGGTATTTGTACATCAATGGAAGAAAGAGTCTCTATTTATAAAAAAATGGTTAGATGATTGGATTCGAATTGAGTGGTTGAAACCCAAAAGACACAGATAAGGATAAAATTCTCTTATTAAAAGCCAAAACTTACGGATTACATTATTAAAGCATAACATGACAATACAAATTATTAAAGGAAGAAAGTGACAAACACACATTATTAAAGCATAACGAAACAATACAAATTATTAAAAGAGACAATAACAAACAAACATTACTAAAGTAGAAAACAAACACACATAATTAAAGCATGAAGTGACAAAATACAAATAGCCACTTGACAATAATTAATTTCCAAATAAATCGTGGCTCAACTTCTGCAACAGCTCTTTGCCCTTGTCGTCGAGATGTTCCTTTTCAGTTAGCTTGAGATACATCTTCATCTTCTTAGCCTGGGTCGCTTCCTTAATCAATTCGTTTGTCTTCTTTTGCAACATGGCTATGTTGTTCAATCGATCCAACTCTTGCGTCTTTAATTGTTTGAATTCATTCTATTCTTCGTTGACCACTTTCAAGGTTGCGCCCTTACCTTTCTTATTAGCCTTTTTCTTAGAAGCATCCCTCCCCATTAGACGAGTACTAGATCCTACAGAGTTGGCGTCACTAGCATCACTCTCGTGGGCTCTCTTAGATCCATTTCTTCCAGAGCCTGTATTTCCTCCTACTTGACTACCATAACGTGGTTGATCACGGATTGCGAGCCACGCTTTTATATATTTGAAATTTCCATTACCAGCACTTGAATATAGTTCATACACTTTCGCCAATACATCATCCTCCGACCACCCGCTTCGTTGCATGTGTTTAGCGTTATCGTAAGTGCCAACCCATTTACCCAAGCTTTTGTTCACGTAGTTGTAGTGATTTCTACACGAAACTCCATCGCGTGGAGTATCAAATGAGCCATGCTCATTACAGTACTCAGCAATTTTACCCCAATATGAATCCCCTTTTTGGTTTCTGCCAAAAACGCTATATGTTCCATATTTAATCCACCCATTCAGTAGCACCATAATTTGTTCAGTGGTCCATTTAAAGCTTCTCGGACGAGCAGGAGTTGAATCCTCTTCATTTGGAATGGCTTCATGAACACCGCTCATAGCACCAAGAGCCATTTGTGTAGAAAATTCGGGGAATTCAGTTGTTCCAACACTTGTATTAGTTTCATTACCCATTGGAGCAGAAGAATAAGAGGGTGCTTGAGATGAATACGACATCATCGATCCATGATATGGACGATAGTTTGGAACAGCTGAAGGCATGAAGAAATTTGGTGGGTATCCATAATTTGGTATATGCTGGGGATGGTTGGAAGATTGATTTGGAAACTGATAATTGTTTGGATTTGGATAGTTAAAAGGGTAATTAGAAGAATTTTGGGAGCTAAACGGATTATTATTAGGATCCATTTCACTAGAAAGACGGATAAAACAATAAAAAAGAGTTTATGAAGGCTGACAGCAAAAATATAGTAAAAAAATGGGTTTTTTTTTTTTGTCCAAATTAAGTGAAATAATTTTCTATTTATAGAGTATAAAAAATGATGAATTTTGGTATACAAATATTAAAATAAAATTTACAATTCTATGACATAATTGATATTAAATAATTGGGTTAGATAAGAAATATCTAAAATCTCAGCATCCAATAAAAACTATACACATGTTTTATTCAAATATTATCATATAATTAAAAAAATCGCCCAATCAATGTCTGTCACGTATCACCATGAGACCCATTTCTTTCGTTTCAACACTGTTGAATCTTTACAACTAGGTTAACTCCACCTCATCATTTGTCTTTTATTCAACACATCATTGCAGTGATTCAACAGTTAAATTAGTTATTCAACTGTTTAAAAAATGACCATTGTATCTAGTCTTATAGAGAAATTTTCACGACTAAACAAGGAAAGAGATCAATCACCACTTAATACAATTAACGTTAGAGAATAATATATCATATAGAAAGAAAGTCAAATTCCCACTTTCTCAAAACTTTCCAATAAACAAATATGCCAAATTTGCAATTAATAAAAAATAATAGTTATATCATAATTCAAAATAATATTCTTAGAATTAAAGATTCTACACAACTAAATGTGGTGATCTGCCATGGCTCTTAGCTTAGAGGTATTCTAATGATATCGATTAAAAAAGGTATTTCTCATTGGTTTGATGCCATTTAGATGAAAATTGATTATTTGAAAATAGTTCTTAGTGATTCGTATAATAGGATTTAATTTAACCAGTTTACGTCGATTTGTTAATCTTTCACATGAACCACATGTGAGGTTCAAACATGCCTCTCACTTTATGACGATAATTTGTGTTGTATACATATAATCAACCAAATTGATCTTCTACCAAATTATATTAATCCTGAAAAGATATACAAACAAAAAACCCAATTTGTAATGAGCGGTTATTCAATATCCACCAAACTTCGACATTTGAAGTAAAAAATAAAAAAGTAAAAAGTCAAGATGATGTAACATTAAAAAAATATATATACCTAGCTTCTAACGGTGTGCGAGAATATTGTAAAAATAGTAATTAAATATTTTATTAGTCCAAAATTGCTTTTTATTATTAGGGTACTCAAAATCCATAATTTTCAAAGAGGCGTGACTTAAAAATCTGCAAAAAAGCAAATCCGAAGAGAGAGAAGGTGATTTTGAAATTTCAGATAACGCAGATATTTTACTCTCGCCGGAGCTTTCTCCTCCACCGTCTCTGCTTCCCACCGCCGCCGTACACAGTTGTTCTTCTCTCCCAACTACAATTTCCTCCGCCGGTAACTTCACCATCCCGATCTCTCGAATCGGTGTTCTTTGTACTGTTTTCGTTTCTTATACTGAGAATTTGAGAAGACGTATTCGTTGCTAATCATCATCTAGCTCGATCGTTTACCCTAGGTTTTCGCTTATCGATAATCGTTCGTGTGTTGTGGTCGAGTTTTTTAGTTGTTCAATTTCGTTTTCACTAGTTGATTCTCTGTAACATTTTCTCATCTTCTTTGTTGATTTCTTCTCGATCTGAGAGAATTATGAAATAGTGGAATTGGTCATCAGGCGCGTTCAATGCTCAATCTCGTTACTTCAATTTTGATTTTTACATTGCTAAGCTCATATCAATGGATGATTGTTGAAGGTTTAACTAGAGAAGGACTATCAATTTTGCACTATTTGATCTTTATTCGAAAACATTTCGAGTATTGAAAAATAAAGCTGGTTAAATTCTCATGTTAATTGATGCTGTTTTTGCTTTGCTTTCAGTTTCTTCAAGATGATTGGATCGTTTCTTACAAGAGGCTTGGTGTATGAAAATCATACTATCCTTACATTTTTTTTTGGCATGTGGCAGTTACTGTTGATTAGTTCTCCTAAAATTTACTAAATTTGTTGTAGGATGGTGTTGGGTTATGCTTACCCTGCGTATGAATGTTACAAGACTGTTGAAAAGAATAGGCCTGAAATTGAGCAACTTCGCTTTTGGTGCCAGTACTGGTATATTGTTTTATCGGCTTTACTTCGTTTCATATTCGTAAGGTTGAAGTGTTTGTGTGTCAGAAATTACTTACTTTAAGAAACTTATCAAACACAGGATATTGGTTGCTTGCTTGACAGTTTTTGAGAGAGTTGGTGATGCGTTTGTTTCATGGTGAGCAATTCTAGATGAAAGCCGCTTGATTTTCTCCAATTACAAACAACGATCTGTCTGTTTGATGGTTGTTTTTTCTTCATTTCTCTTGTTAAGGGTTCCAATGTATAGTGAAGCTAAGTTAGCATTCTTCATATACCTGTGGTATCCGAAAACCAGGGTAAGTGTTTATTTTTTTGGAGGAGAAACAGGAGTGTTTTTATGGTGTACTGATTCTTTGTCTTTGATTGTTTAGGGTACTACATATGTCTACGAGTCTTTCTTTAGGCCATATCTTTCACAGCATGAGAATGACATAGACCATAGTTTGTTGGAGCTAAGGACAAGAGCTGGAGATATGGCTGTTATATACTGGCAACGAGTTGCAAGCTATGGTCAGACTAGAATCCTTGAGATTTTGCAGTATGTTGCTGACCAATCAACTCCAAGGCCGCAGCCAGTACGTTTGAAAATCCTCAATGAGTATCACTACTTGCGGCATTTTTTACTAGACAATCAGTCAATGCATTGATGATACAATACCTATCTAAATTCGCATTTAATTTTCTGTCATATTCGTATTCGTTTGTGATTCAGAAACGTGAAGGTAGAGCTCCTGCTAAGCCTACGAAAGCCCCTGTCCCCCAACCAGAATCTGAAGAAGCATCATTACCCTCGTCCCCTAGCTCATCTTCAAGTGAAAATGAAGGTAATGAGCCAACCCGTAAAGCATCAGGCCCGTCAAGACCTAGACCGACAGTGACATCTGTACCAGCCGCAGATCCCAAAAATGCGGGTATCACTCAGATAGCACAAAAATCAGTAGCTTCCCCAATTGTGAACCCGACCCAATCAACCAGCCAAGTGGAAACGGAACCAATGCAGATAGAAGAAGTGGAAGGAGAAGCAGAATCAGTTAATGAAAATTCAAACCCGGAAGGTCCAAAAGAGACGGTAATGGAGGAGACAATCAGAATGACTCGTGGGAGGTTGAGGAAGACGCGTTCGGAAGAAAGCCGTTGAAAGAAGAAGAAGAAGAAGCTCAATTCAAAAAATTGTTAATTACTTGCATAACATTTGTGTCTCTTCTCTCTTTCCTGCTTCTAGAATTACGTTGACAGGAACTAACAACTAGTGGGAATGGTTTGTATGAAAAGTAAATTTGTTCTTTCATTCAATTTAGTTGCGTTAAGTGTAAAAGATAACACACTTTTGTTTTGTTTGTTTCTTTTGATGACTAATTCGGTAAAATAGGTACAACTACTTGAGAGTAGAAATGAAGCAAGATCAGTCATCAACAGTTAAAGTTGGATTGCACCTAATCATGTAATCAAAGACCATTGTAAAACGAAATTAGATTGGTTCAAAAAAGTAGATTAGGTCGTTATTTGAAGATCCAAAACGAAAAAAGTTATTCTTTTTGTGGAGTTAGTTGATAATATTTGTTGTCATGACACATCCACAGTGCAATGTACATAACCATAGGAAAAAAGTATTTGTTTTAGCATTTGGTGGCAATTTCAACCTTTTAAACCTCAGTTGTTAGTAGCTTGAACTAGACCCATGTATTTATCTAGTGAAAATTACTCAAAATGACCTACATCTTGATTGAAATAACTAGATTGACTCTGTTTTGAAAGACATAACTAGAATGACTCATATCTTTTGTAAAAAGACCTTTTAACCTGTTTATACGTTATAATAACGAAATTGCCATTTTTATTTAATTTTGAAACAAAAAAAAACAAAAATCATTTTTATATCACAAAACCAAACAAAAAAAATCCAAAACTTTTTATTCTTCTTCGTTTCTTCATTGCCGTCGACGAACAATAACCCTAAAAGAGAGAAAATCTCTAAACTTGTCTTCTCTAGTGAGTGTGTCGTCTTCTCCGGCTACGGTACTTCTCCGGCGAGTCGTCTTCTATGATGAATCTACGGTGAGTTATATTCTTCACTTTTGCCTCTTTGACTTCCCGTTTTAGAGATTTTTTTATTTGTCTTTCTCTGATTCTCCTTGCTGCCACCAACTAGGTCGTCTTCTGTATTTTGTGGCCATTGTATTTCGCTTCTCCCCTCTTCTTCTCTATGCTGCTTCTTCCTCCTCCGCCAGATCGTCGCTTCTCTCTTCTCCACCGCTTCTACTTCGTCTTCTTAGGCTTTGCCGCCAACAACTACGCCAAATTCCCTCACCAGTAGCAGCTACATCGAGGTTTTCATTTGATTTGTGGTCTTTTTGATAAATTAAGTTGTAAATACGTATCGCATGAAAAGTGTTCAAAGAAATGTCAGTTTTGACGGCAGACTTATTTGTTAGTTATCGCAGATTTATTTATTTTTCATTAAAGATTTGTTTGTTGGTTGCATTGTTTTGATTGCAGATTTATTGGTTCTTGATGGGTTCTGTCTAGTCATCGACATAGATTCCGGTGGAGTTAACTTCAGTGACTATGAATTTCGCTGGTTGATATCTCAAAGCTAATGTCTCTACTCGTTGTGTGCGGTTGATGCTTATGCGGTTCATTGTTGGGTTTTTGTTCTAGCCTTTGTTTTATCTTTCAGTTATGCATTTTTTTTTGTTGTTGTCTTAGGCTTGATAATATGATGTGTAGATTATTCTAGGCTTGTTGCAGATTATTGTCGTCTTCCGCAGATTTATTTTAAATGGTCGCAGATTTATTGTTGTCTATCTCATTTTTGTTTTAAGTGATCACATATTTTTTACTCTCTATCATTGTTTTATTTTAACTTACCGTAAATTTATTATTGTGTATCACAATTGTGATTTAAGTGATTGCAAGTGTTCCTTCACCTTACCGCTAAAGGTTACCATTGCTAAATATCATGGTTCCTTCCAATTCGCAAAAAGACTTATATATGGTTTTGTTTGTTATTGTAGACATTTTACATTATGCAAACTTATTATTACGTTGTAGATTTGTGATTACGTTATTTCGGGCTTGTTGCATAGGTGTAGACTACTGTCTTGATATAAGTTTACAAAGTGTTAATAATATAACAAAAACTACAATACAACTCATGTCATCCTACTTGTTTTATGATTACATCCACCTTCAATATAGTTAGTAATTTAGTATATGTGCTATTGTCTAAGAATGTAATGGTGGGATTATGATTACAATGGTTAATTAATGGTTTGTTTGTATTTTTAGATACCTCAACTATGAGTTAAGTGTTAGAAAATGATAATTTTTTCTATTAAACAAATATGTGATGTCTTCAAATAAGTCTGTTAATAAAAGTTTGCAAGCAAAGGGTATTAACAAGTTTGTAAGTTATATAAATCTGTGATTACTTGTAAGTTAGTTTAATCATGATTTAGTCTGCGATCACTTCGTCAAATACATCTGTAATGATGGAAAATAATTATGTGATTCATAATAAATCTGCCATCAAATAAATAAAATATGTGACAACTAAGAGTCAATTTAGTAATTATCTTTTGGTCAATCAAATCTGCAGCAACGTACTGATTTATCATAAATCGGTGTAACTATTAATAAGTCTGCAATAACGTGATTCAGAATAAGTCTGTAAGCAAAACAAATCTGCCGAAATAAATCTGTGAGACAGAGAAAATCTGCGGTGTCCTCAACAAAATCTGTAAGAAAAGTTTGCGGTCGAGATAAAATCTGTGACAGCATATAAATCAGTGGTAATTTATTAACAAATCTGTAAGATTGGTCTGTGGTAGAAATAAATCTGTAGAACAAATTTGTGGTTCAAAACAAATCTGCAAGAAAAACAAGTCGGCGATAACTATATAATTAAATTTGTCACAAATTTATGAATCTGTGGTAGATTTGTTCTACAGATTTATTTGAATTCGCAGAGATCAGTGGGAAAGCTATAAATAACGTCAGTTTTTTTTTTGTAAATAATGGCAACTTTTGCCTCGCGGGCATTTCTTTTTTAATGATATTTTTGTTATATTGATTTTTTGTACAAACCTTTAGAGGAGTATTTTGGGGATTAAAAAAAACGAAAACACTCTACTTATTATTAAAATATATGAGTTATTCTAGTTATTCTCCCATTTATTTATTCTTCTACACTAGTATTTTTTTTGTTGGTTCTTTATTTGTGTAGACAGGGCCCGACCCATATTTAAAACTCTAAAACATGGGGTAACGTGACTGGTTATAGTCAAACTCCGAATTTAGAAAGGTTGCATAAGTGGACATTAAACTACTTCACTAAAGATATTTTCGCAATTAGTATTAGCTAGTACATTGAGTGAATTAGGTCTACTTCCGCTACATAACAAGCAGTTAAGTTAGCAAAGATACTAAGTCATATATATAGTAAACAATAGCAGAATGAAAGGTTTCTATAACATTACCGCAAAACTTCTGAAGTATCTCTCTTGAATGGGTATTGGAGTAACCTTCCAACTGAAGTAAGGCCCATCAAACTTCCTCCGAAAGATTCCAGCAATCACTCTAGACAGCTTCCCTTTGTGCCGGTTAAACCTGTAACAAAAGACTGAGTATTAAGTCTATATAAAGTACATTTCACTTTAGTTAAGGACTAAGACATTGCAAAAATAACTCCTAATTATATTCATTTCTTGGAATCACAGACTTTAGTTGATGCAAATAACCATCAAAGACTAAGCAAGAATGAAATATGTTTGATTAACAGCAGAATCAACTAAAACAAGTCTCTAAACTTCAAGTTGAATTGAAAAACAAAAAGTCTCTATTTACGACTAAAAGCTTGAAGCTAGAAATCCCCAAATTATTGCTATTAAACCATGAATCTATCAATGAACAAGAACTTGATCCAACACAGAGAATACAGATTCTCAAACCAAACACGGAAAACAAACCACAATGTTTAACAAACACTAAGCTTTCTACTAAAGGATATGACTACATGATTTGCAAATGTTAAAAAAAAACAACGATAAACCGATGGTCAATCACAAACACAAATGCTCAAAAACAATCACAAAATCAGATGATCAATAACAAAATGATCAATCACAATCACATAAGTTATGGTCAATGACAAAAGGAGAAAAGGAAAGAGATTACCAGAGAGTCTCAACTCCAGGGATCGGGTTCTGAGACAAAAATGGAAGATGTTCTCGGCCTCGAAGGGCTAGCAAACGATCCAACAGCTATTGGAGGTCGATATTTTGATCTCCATTTTGTTGTTGAGGCTCTTCGTCTACTTCTTCATCATAATCATCTTCATTATTAGGGGTTTAGCTCCGGTGGTATGACATGTTGCTCCGGTGGATCCTGACGAGGCTGTTGTTGAAGAGGAGGAGGTTGTGGTTGATGTGGAGGAGGCTACTGTCGATGAGAAGAAGAAGGCTGTTGTTGACGAGGAGGCGGTTGCTGTTGACGAGAAGAAGAAGGCTGTTGTTGACGCCCAGGAGGTTTTTTTTTTCGACGAGCAAGAGGTGGTTGCTGAGAGCCAGCCAACGGTGGTTGTTGAGAGCTAGCCGACGGTGTTTGTTGAAAGCCACCCGGCGGTGCTTGTTGCAAGACAGCAGGTGATGTTTGAAGAGCAGGAGTCACGGGTACTTGTGTCGCCGACAGATACTAGGAAGGACGACTTACATGTGACCTGTTAACAAACTATGTCGCCGAACTTGGGTTCGATGAGTGAGAAGAGGCTCCGACACCACAAGCACCTAGTAAAGGATTTTGACCATGGTAGACTCTGGCACCACGGTTATTGGTCGATTTGCCTCCGCGACCTCTCACTAACTTGCCTTTACCAGCAGCCATTAGAAACAATCAAAAGAGAAAGAAACGAAAGAGGGATTCGAAAGAGAAAGAGACGAAATAGGGATTCGAAAGAGAAAGAATCGGATTAGGAATTCGATTGAGAAAGAGGCGAAAGAGAAGAAGAGAAGGAATTGATTCAGGGAAAGAGATGAAGGATTGAAACCCTAGATCGAGAGAGAAGAAGAAGAATCGCAAAGTGAGAGAGTGTTTGTGGTTGACGAAAGCCTAGATCGAGAGAGAAGAAGAAGATCGATTGTGAGATAATGAAAAGTCGAGTTGGTGTTTTGCCTAGTAATTAACGAAAGGAGTCTCTCTTTAGTCGCAAAACAATCGCAACATCAATTTTTTTGGGGGGGGGGGAATATTAAGCGCCCAAATACTTAGCAAAATTTCATAAAATTTAACAAAAGTTACAAAAATTGCAAAAGTTGCAATATTCGTCGGTAAATAGTCACAAAACTTGTCGTAATTTAGTCACAGTATAGGTACCGGTCGCGATAATGTCACAAACTAGTCGCAAAGTGTGACTAAGTTGAGACCGACAATAAAAAGCCACAACACAAAAAATTCAAAATCTATGGATTTGATTCACTCTATTGATAGAAATCACTTATAAACACTCACTTTAGTAGCATAGAGTACATATATAAGTGTTAGGTTGGTCAAACCTGGCTTTCTCAACTTATTTTAGAAATTTTACAAAATTCTCTATCATGTTCATAAAGTAACATGATTAGTTCATATGGATTTGGAAATTTTGAATGTTTGGATTGTAAACATTGAAATTCAAGGGTTGGTTAAGTCTTTTTTAACTAACTTTAATAAAATCAAAGTAGTAACATATAAGAAAACATGTAAACAAACCTCAATTTACAAATTTCGAATTGAAAATATCGAGCGTTGGTAATCTGTAGCAAAATAGTCGCTAATCTCAGGTGCTAGACGCGAAAGGGTCACAACATCAGTCGCAAAATGGTCACACAATATGTCGGATTATGGTCACAACCTGGGTTTGACTAGTACAGGGAGTGAAACACAATACAAGTCGCGTTAAAGTTACACAATAGTCGCAAAGTGTGATTAACTTGTCACTGACAAGAATCGTCACAAAACAAAATTTATAAATATATGGATTTTGATTCATTCAAGTGATAGAAATCACTCATAAACACTCAGTTTAGTAGTATAGAGTACAAATATAAGTGTTAGGTTGTTACCAAATTGGAAGTTTAATAAATCGTTAACTTATTACGCAATCAGGTAAATAAATATATCACACTGAAGATTTATAGTCTTAATTCTGTATTTTAAAACACACATCATCAAGAGACATTCGAAATATGTGGCGAAATATGTGGCAAAATGGTCTCTAAGTAGAGACTGGTTTGCGACTAACATTTCTGACTAAATAACAAGTGGCTAAGTAGTCTCACAATGCGACATGTTTGCGACCAAATATATAGAATAGCTAAACGGTCGGATAGTAGTTGCGAAATTGAGACTGTTGGCCAACTCTTTATTTCCGTCGCTAATAAGCAACTAGTTTCCATCTGTTTCTTTTGTAGTTGTTTAACAGTCGTAAAACAGACAGAAAGTAATCGCGCTTTTTTGCGACCATAAAAATAGTCACAACAAGGAGTCCCAAATTGCAAGTTTTCTTGTAGTATATAATTAGTTAGAAAACGAACAAATGCAAAAGGTGTTGGAAGAAACTTTGCAAAGACGTTACCCATAGTGAGTAGTGATATCTTGAGTCGGCTAATCTTATATCGTGAAGCAAGAGCAAAGCAAAACTTTCGACACTTGGTTGTATTTAGCCGTTTACTAGTTTTTATTTATTTATTTTGCAAAATACATCTATCCAATATCTAAATTGCAATAAATTTCTGTCTGAATTCATTTTCCGTTTTGGAATCGGAAGTTTTTCAAAAACGCGAAGAAACATAGCGAAAACATGACGGAAAAGTCCGATTTTGAAAACACGACGGAATCTTTTTCTTTTTTAGAAACTTACTAAGTAAATAATTAGATGAGACTAATATTGGGAGACTTTTGTTTGATGAAATAATTTTACCAAAGCATAGTTTTTTTTTTTCCGACAAATCACAAACCATAGTTAAAAACTACAAAACAGTTTTGGTTAACGGAGATGATGAGAATGCCAATGAAGATGACCGTTTAAATCTTTGACTTTGATAATTATGATAATTTATTTTTGTAATTAATTTATTTAATATTTATATATTGGAATGGTGTTGTTTCAAATATTTTGTTTTTAATAATGGTTTTGTGTTTCATTATATACTCATGTTTCTAAACGTACCCATTTTCTAAATATTCTAAAAAATTTCCTTTCTGCGTCTCACCACGGTTCGCTTCCAAGCACCCGTTTCCGTTTCATGCAACATAGTCCAAATTAGACCTGAGATTATATCCGTTATCTGCGGATATCCGTATCCGTATCCAGTTTTTTATCCAAAAAAACGGATATCCGGCAAAACGGATATGGATACGGATAGTAAAATGACGGATATCCCGGACACGGATACGGATATGGATAATCCAAAAATTTGTACCGGATAACGGATATCCGGCAAAAAAAAAAAAAAGAAAGAAAACTATAACTTAAAATTCTTATGTCCAATACTAGTAAAAAATGAGGTCTTTGAAAAATGAATATCTTAACTAGTTATTTGGGGTTTATTTGACGTTTTCTTAGAATATTGTATAGTAATTTGAAATAACTGATTAGTTTTACTAAAATCTAAACTACAGATCTTATACAAAGTTGACATTTATTAGACCCAAAGTATCATTAAAAAAAGGTCTCTAGCACTAGCGTGAGTGTTTTTTATCGGGAAATTCACATTTTTAACCTTCAAAGTGTCACTGGATAGCACTTTAAACCTCGAAAAAATTCCACTAACACTATAAACCATCAAAATGATTTTACTAACACTTAAAACCTCCAAACTACCTTTCATGTTTACATTGTCATAAAATATGATAGAATTAATATAAATTAATATAAATTTATTTAATTTAATTTAATTTTATCATTTATTATGATTTTACGATTATTAAGAAAAGAAAATAAAAAAGTAGATTCCTCTGATATGGACAATGCTTCGTTTTCCGACTAAACTTTGACATTCTTTGGTTTTTATTATTCTATTTAAGCTTCTATTGTATCTCATATTATACATTATTTGGTTTCTAATTGGGTTTCTTGGATCATGTGGAGTGTTAGTTCGGTCTCGTATCAGGTTTTATTGAATGGGGAACCTAGAGGAAATATCATTCCCAGTAGAGGTTTACGGCAAGGTGATCCCTTATCGCCTTATTTGTTTATTTTATGTACGGAGGTACTGATTGCAAATATTAAAAAGGCGGAAAGGGAGAAGAAGCTGACAGGAATTAAGATAGCGAAAAGAAGCCCAGCAATTTCACATCTGCTTTTTGCGGATGATAGTCTCTTTTTCTGTAAAGCGGATTCAGAGCAATGCAAAACGGTGATGGATATTATTGGGAATTATGGTAAAGCTTCAGGGCAAGAGATAAATCTCAGTAAATCATCCGTTATGTTTGGTAAGCGCGTAGCAAACCAAAAAAGAGATCAACTTAAAAACACCCTTGGAATCAGTAAGGAGGGTCGCATGGGTACCTATTTGGGTATACCAGAGAGCTTAGGAGGCTCAAAAAGTAAAATCTTTAATTATGTCCGGGAAAGACTTAATGAACGGATTAATGGCTGGTCAGCTAAATTTCTGTCGAAAGGTGGGAAAGAAACAATGATCAAATCAGTGGCTTTGGCACTACCAACCTATGTTATGTCTTGTTTTAAACTACCTCAAGAGTTAACTTCTAAGTTAACAAGTGCTATTTCTAATTATTGGTGGAGTTCCAATGGGAGAGATCGTGGGATCCATTGGATAGCATGGGAAAAAATGTGTAAGGATAAAGAAGAAGGAGGTTTAGGCTTTCATTCCCTAGACATTTTTAATGATGCCATGTTGGCTAAACAGTATTGGCGTTTAATCCAATATCCGAACTCTTTAGTAGTTCGGGTGCTACAAAGTAGATATTTCAGGAATATTCATCCTTTACAGGCAAAAAAACCAAACTCTCCATCATTTGGATGGAAGAGTATTTTTTCTACTAAAAGATTAGTTGAAGTGGGAGCTAGATGGTCAGATCGGGTTTTAATCTATCGGTATGGCGAGATCCTTGGATTCCTGATGTTAACCCACGGCCCGCAAATGGAAGAGGAAAAACTTGATGGTTAACCATTTAATTAATCCGGTTACTAAAGAATGGCACCTTCCTATTTTACAAGAATTTTTGGATCCAGTGGATATTCAGTTTATTAGGGGATTGGCTATTAGCAAAGTTTATAAGCCAGATAGGCTTATCTGGCATCATACATGATCGGGAAGATATACAGTAAAATCAGGCTATCAGGTTGCTAGGGAGATGACAGAAACGATCGAATGGGGCTCGAATTATAAGAATTTACAAGCACAAGCTTGGAAAGTCAAAGCCCCTCCAAAACTAAAACATTTCTTATGGCAAATTGCTACGGGATCTCTAGCAGTTACTTCAAAATTAGCACATCGAGGGATCCAATGTGACTTTCTCTATAAAAGGTGTGAGATGGCAGATGAAACAATAAATCATGCTTTATTTGAGTGCACTCATTCTCAGAAAATATGGGAATTATCCGATATACCTACGGCAATAGGTTGTTTTCCTCTAACCTCGGAATTCTCAAATCTAGATTATCTTTATTGGAGGTTACCATCTAATCTAGATGGGGGAGAGAAAACTTTCAGTTATGCATGGATTTTGTGGTTCATCTGAAAAGATAGGAATAAAAAGGTTTTCAAGGGATTACAATCTGAACCCAGAGATATTTTAAATCATGCTTTGAGTGAAAAATTAATGTGAGAAGAAGCTCAGTTGGATCCGATCGAAACTAGTTCTACTACGGAAACTTTGGAACGACCGGTTCAATCTATAAAATGTCGGATTGATGGTTCTTGGAAAAATTCAGATCCAACAATGGGTATAGGATGGTGGTGTTTTCAAGGAAATGATCAAACGATACTGCTCGGTGCAAAGTGCCTTCGGAGGTGTCCCTCCCCTCTTCACTCGGAGATGGAAGCTTTAATTTGGGCTATGAAGAATATCCTTTCAAGAGGGATCGATTGTCATGTGTTTGAATCAGACTGCTCGGAGTTAGTCTCGATGATACAGTCACCGGATGAATGGCCTGCTTTCTCCAATCTTCTAGACGAGTTTGGTTTTCTCCGTGTCTCTTTCCCTTTCTTCTCGCTTTCTCTTATTTCTCGTTTATGTAATGTTCAAGCGGACTGCTTAGCTCGTTCTTCTAGACTTTTATTTTCTGAAGTTACTTTTGTAAACTCTACTCCTCCTAATTGGGCAACCAATCAAGGAATTATTTATTAATTAATGTGTGGTTCACAAAAAAAAAAAAAAAGTCTATAGTTTCAAAGGTTTAATTTTGAAATTTCGTGGTCGACAAAAAAGGTGAAGTTTTTTTTTTCTTTTTTAGATTTATAAATTTTAGTAAATAATTTAAATTTCAATGAAATTAAATAAATGTATATTAAACAAATAGAAATTAAATTTTCCATCATTTTTTATGGCGGGACAAACAGAAAAGGTAGTTTGGAGGTTTAAAATGTTAGTAAAATTATTTTGATGGTTTATAGTGCTAGTGGAATCCTTTCGATGTTTAAACTGCTACCTAGGGCCGGCTTAGAGGGTGTGCCCACAGTGCATTTGTACAGGGTCCACTATTTTTTAGACAGTTTTCTTTAAGCAATTAGGGTCCTGTTTTTTTTGAAAATTATATAAAAAGGGTCCAAATCTAAACATAATCTATGCTATAAACGTTTTTTTTTTTACTGGGCACAATGTCCCACTTTTCTATGAGCCAGGCCTGGTGCTACCCAGTGATACTTTGATGGTTAGAAATTTGAATTTCCGATTTTTTATCTATGTGCTTTATATATAAAAATAATGAAAACGACTTTGCAGTCTTATATTGATCAATCTCATTCATTTATATAGATAGTTACAAATTAAAAAACTAACTGAGTAAAATATTTATAGTCAATACTCCCCAATCCCACAGCCACCAATACATAAACAGTTAACTTATGTTGATAATAAGTTAAAAACCTTCACATAGGCCAAAGAGTTTGGTTACAATAATTGAAACATAGAGTTTTAGTTTGGAGGAGATAACTCAAAGGTTGGAAGTTGAAGTTGCGGGGACACAGGGCAGAGCAAAGGGAGATGGAACGAGCTTGAAATTTTCGGAGGGGGATCCAGACGCTGCGGGAGGGTCATAAGGAAATAGGGGTTGTGGAAAGAAAGGAGAATGGAGTTTTGGGAAACCTTGCCCCGGAAATTGAGGAGAACCAGGAGTTGGATCAGGGAAAGGTGTAGGATGGTTTGGAAAACCTTGTCCCGGAAATTGAGGAAAACCGGGTGTCGGATTGGTAGGAAAATCAGGTCTTGGAAACTGAGGAAAAGGCATGGGATTGGTCGGAAAACCGGGTCTAGGAAATTGTGGGAAATGGTGACTAAAAATGTTTTGGTTTTAATGTTTGTTTCGTCGTAAGTTGTTTTGCGGCGTGGCTTGAAGTGATCATAGATGAGAACATCAAAGCCATGAAGAGAGAAGCAACTAAGAAGATTTTAGATGAGGCCATAGCGGTAAAAAGAGCTCCTTCACTAATTGATATTCTATCCGTTTCATATTAAGTGTCGTTTTAGATTTATAATTTTGTTACAAAATAAGTGTCATTTTATATTTTCAATGTAAATGTTTGTGGAAATTTTCAGTTTTATCTCTACTTTATTAATATGCTAACCAATGAAAAAATTTGTATAATATATAATAAGGGGTAAAACAGAAAATTTAATAGTGTTCTTAATATATGTGAGAAAACCTTAAGAGAAATTGTTAAAAATGCCCCTTTTTCAATACCCCTTTTCAAAAATGCCCCATTTGAGAGTCCATTTTTAAGTTTGCCCTCTTTTAATTTTTAATGACCATTTTACCCTTATTTGAAACAAAATTAGGTCCACAAATTTTTGGCGGGAAACGTGATTCCGCAATTTTCCCGACAAATTTTTTTTTTCGGGAAAAGTGATTCCGCAATTTTTTAGCGGGAAAAAATTACAAAGTATTTTAAAGGTTTTACAGAGTATTTACAAGTGTTTTGTAAGGTTTTACAATGTATTTTAAAAGGTTTTACAAAGTACTTATAAGGTTTTATAAGGTATTTATATCTTGTAAAACCTTATAAAAAACTTGTAAAACCTTATAACTTGTAAAACCTTATAATATAGCTTGTAAAATCTTATAATATCTTATAAATACCTTATAAATACGTTGTAAAACCTTTTAAAATACATTGTAAAACCTTATAAATACACTGTAAAAACCTTAAAATACCTTGTAAATTTTTCCCGCCAAAAATTTAACGCCAAAAAAATTGCGGAAAATTTTTTTGGCAGAAAAATTTTTACGGGAAAATTTTACAAGGTATTTTAAAAGTTTTACAAGTTTTTACAAAATCAAATTTGTAATTTTGATGTGTGCACATTCTTATGCTTTCCTTATATATTTGTGATATCTTTTATTAAAAGAAGGGTAATTTAGTCATTTTGTACATAAAAGAGGGTATTTTTTAAAATGGACAGCCAAAGGGGACATTTTTGAAAAGGGGTATTGAAAAAAAGGCATTTTTATGAGTCTCCCAAACCTTAATGGATACTTATAGTGAAATAGAGGGAGTATGTGTTTTTTATTTGATTATTTATTTGTCAACTGGTTTTGGGTTTATATAGGCGCAAACTCAGAAGAGATAACAAGTACAATTTGAATTCCATTTGACTAAAATTTTCTTTTTATAGATTTACATGATGGTTTATTGTTAATAATAGGCGACAGTTAATATTGTTAACATTTTGTTGATATTCGTTTGAATATATGTTTGTTGTATCAACAAAACATATACATAAGATCTATGACTAACTCTGCCGTATCAAATTTCTAGTTTTGTTAGCATTTTGATCCCAAATTTTATCTTCAAAACAATTAAAGCATAAAATAAATGCACACAACGTTCAACCTCAATATGAAAGCTACATTAATTAATTTGATAACAAGGGAGTGATCCGGGATTAATTCTTTCAGGGCTCAAGTGTAGCTAGGGATGTTAATGGTGGGTTTTTGCCCAGTGGGTACCCAAAACCCGTTTCAAATTAAAAGCCCAAAGATCTACTTTTTAGGTTTTAAAAAAACGGGTATAAAATGGTTCAGGTACCCGAATAAAAGAAGTCTCGTACGGGTTTATCTTATTAGGTAACGGGTAGTCGGGTACCCACGGGCTTTTTTGTTTTTTAATTCAATGATATCAAACGACGTCGTTTGCACTTTGACTCCTAAAAACCCTAAATCCCCAAATTCGATTCTTTCTCTATCCCGATCTCTATCACACGATTCTTCTCTAAACCCTAAAGTGCTCATTTTTTCGGATCTTAGATCTTAGATCCAAACCCTCTTCGTTTCATTGATCCAAGGTAGATTTGATTTCTTCGTTCTTCTTCTTCCTCTTCTCGATTTGGGTTTCGTTTTTCTTCCGTAAATTTCTTTATTTGCGAGCTGTTTCATAGATCTATATGTAATTTGATTTGTTTCTGGAGAAATTCACTATTAATGGAGAACGAAACTCAGCTAATTTGTTTTGGGATCTGATTGATTTTAAGGTTATGTGTTTTTGTTTCTTTGATGGGTAATGTTGAATCTGTAACAAATATTTATAAATCAAAATAAAGAAGAAAAAAAAGGTAATATAAATTCGGGTACCCACAGGTTACCCACATTCGCTCGGGTTTTTTTCGGGCTTACCCATAATAACCCGAAACCTATCGGTTTTTTTTAGTTCGGGCTTTTCGTGGACGGGCTCAGCTCGGGTTCGGGCTGGGCTGGGTTTTTTTACCCACGACTACATTCCTGTGTAGCCATTGAGTAGTCCATTCACCAGGTTTTTAATGGGCCTAAAGCATGACACTATTCCGACTGGCCCAATGGAGTGATTTAGTAAAATTTGCGTTAGAGGGGGAATTCATCCCTTGACATTTCACCTTCATTTTCTCATAACAACTGCATTTCGAAGCAAACCGTGCTGTTCTGAGTGTTCTCACAAAAACAAAACGTTAAAAGGTTTTTGACTGAAGGATGCGGTGATTATCTCATCTCAAACTATAGTTAATACGAATGGTATAAAACCCATTGTTGAGGCTAGTCCATGCCACATGTTACCGACTTACCGTAATTGTAGTTATAGGAAACAAAAGTTAATCCTTCCTCGAGATTGGGATTGACCGAAAGGGCTTCAAGCTAAGCCAGTGCGGCATAGTTGCATGACATACTCAACAACCCCTTTCAAGCACAAAAGCTTTCTTTTGAGTTTTGAAAGAATGTGAAGGAAATTTTTGATGGTTAGCCTCACTTCTGGTTTAGTAATCGTAGAGAGAGCTGATGAAATAAGTATGACCCTCGAGTGGTTGTTGGCGTCTCACAACGGTCGAGCCATCACCATTGATGACCATCAATGACTTCTCCTCTGTTGTTCTATCTACTATATATCCTAAAGGAACCTGCTGGTGTCGGATCCCGCACAGATAGGTGTCGGATCCCGCACAAATAGTTCGGGACCAACTAAAGATTGCCATGTAGGCAAAAAATAAGGCCCATGAGTTCCTCGGGACAAAAAGGAAGGATACGCGCGAAGTGACCACACTGCGAGGTGGGGGAACGAAGTCGAAGTCAAGGATAGTTCGGTTTGGGATTATCTGGGCTAAAAAGGCGAGGCCCATGAAGATCGGAGTCAATTCAAATTCAAACGTTAGGACAATAAATTCAAAAAAACTGAAACGGACTTATTTAAGAGAATAATTGTATTTATTAGGAATTGAATGTCATTTACAAGTATAAGTAAAAGGGCCAAGGGCCATGTAAAGGGGACGCAATTTTTCTAACGAATACATTATAGTCATTTTCGATTCATAGTTTTTTCTTTACCACAACTTTTGTCCTCAAGAATAATCCTTCTCACTAAATAAATAAATACTTGAGTGTGTGAATCCAACATCTACATTTTGGCGCCGTCTGTGGGGACGGAGGATTCTTGAGTTGTCAGATTCTCTTCACCACATTTTCGAGATAAGCAGCAATGGCCGGAGACGATGCCCTTAGTTCATCATTGGCTGAAACTCTCAAAACCATATAGCAAACCATGTCGGAAATGTCACAGAAGTTCTCAGATGTGGAAAAGGCAGTCGACACGTTGCAAACAACCCAGGTATCTCTTAGTCAAAACGTCAGTACTATACAATCTCGTGTTCATTCCCTAAGTGCAGGAAACCCTGTTGGAGTCCGAAGAAGAATGTTCAATTCGCCAAGCTCCCTTGCGCAAAATGGGACCAGCGGACAAACAACTCCTGATGCCACTAATACGGTAATTCAGCCGGCGGATGGAGAGACGCAGCTCGGAGATGAAGATCAACTTGCAGATCAGTACGAGCAAGAAAGCCTCGACCAGTTCGAGACTATGAGAAAGGTTAGCCAGGAACTAAAAGAAATGAGATCAAAGTTCCATCAGGCCACTAGTTCGGAGCCGGATATCAATCGAGTCATTGAAGAAGCTAGGCGAACACCTTTCATCCCGCAAATCGCAAGTTTGAGAATCAGAGATTCTCGGAAGCTCAATCTGGAGCCCTACAACGGATTGGAGGATCCAAAGAGCTATCTCGTACCTTTTTTAATCGTCGCTGGACGAGTCGACTTGGATGAAGCCGAGGAGGACGCGGGATACTGCAAACTCTTTTCTGAGAATCTTTGCGGACAAGCGCTAATGTGGTTCACCGAGTTAGAGCCATGTTCAATCAGTAATTTTGACGAGCTGTCGGCTGTGTTCTTGAAACAATATTCCATCCTTATGGATAAAAGCGTTTTGGACGCCGATCTTTGGAATCTATCACAAGGGCCGAATGAGTCACTTCGAATTTTCATCACCAAGTTAAAGGGGTGCTATCGAAGCTCCCAAGAATTTCGCAACAGTCAGCTTTATCTGTCCTACGAAAAGGTTTGCGGCACGATTCAAGGTTCAAAGAGGATCTAATACTTCATAAACCGGACACAATTCAAGACACACTTTTCCGCGCAAACAATTGGATGGAAGTAGAAGATGAAAAAGAGAATTTCGCAAAAAAGAATAAACAAGCAAAGGCGGCGGTCATTTTCCCTACCAAGAAGTTTGAGCCCAGGGAAAACCAAGGACCAAGAAAGTTTGGGTCACAGCCCTTCAACAATATTGTCGGAAAGCAATTCCAAGGAAAAGGAAAGTCGAACACTTGGGTCCATGAAGAAAGTTTGTATTGTGACATCCATAAGGTAACCGGGCACTTAACCAGAGATTGCATTGTCCTTAAAAGGCATCTCGCGGAGCTGTAGGCCAGTGGAGATCTTTCCAAATTCAACATAGAGGATTTCGTGAAGAAATATCATGAAGCAAGGGATAACTCCAAAGATCAGAACTCCAAAAGACCAAGGTTGTCCAACGAAGAAGAACCAAGGAGTTCGAAGGGAAAGATCAATGTAATCCTAGGAGGTTCCAAACTTTGCCGAAATTCGATTAGTGCCATCAAGAAACATAGGCAAAATATTTCGCTTAAAACAGGCTTGGGCGAGGAAGTTGACCTCCAAGGTGCTTCAATATCATTTGATGAGGAAGAAACATGGAACCTTGAAAGACCTCATGATGATGCTCTAGTCATTACTCTGGATGTTGCCAACTTCGAAGTGTCAAGAATTCTCATCGATACGGCCAGTTTGGTCGATTTAATCTTTTTAAGTACTTTGGAAAGAATGGGAATTAGTCGGGCAGATGTAGTAGGACCTCCATCTCCTTTAGTAGCATTCACAAGTGAGTCAGCTATGTCCCTCGGAACGATCAAACTACCAGTGCTCGCCAAAAAGGTGTCGAAAATCGTAGACTTTGTTGTCTTCGATAAACCGGCAGCCTACAACATCATCCTCGGGACTCCCTGGATTTATCAAATGAAGGCAGTCCCCTCTACATATCATCAATGCATCAAATTTCCAACTCCAACGGAGTGGAAATAATCCGGGGAGATCAAGAAGCTTCACGAACA
>NW_003302548.1:6272911-6282187 GCF_000004255.2 Arabidopsis lyrata subsp. lyrata | reverse complement strand
AAATATGTCAAAATTACACTTTTTGTGAAACGGATAGAATATTCAAAACTAGGCTGGGAGTTCGGCTAAACCGGGTTATTCGGGTCGGTTTGTTCGGTTTGGGAGAAATTCGGTTTTAAAAAAATTCCACCGAATAGACCCGAATTGAAATTCGGTTCGGGTCGGTTCGGAAGTCGGTTTATTCGGGTCGGTTATTGGCTAAAATTTAAGTTCCGAACATGAACCGGATTTTTAATTTCTTCGGTTTATTCGGTTTCTATTTCGGTTTACATATTAGAAAAGAAAAAAAAATACTCTATTACAAACCCAAATCCAATAAAATAAAACCCAAAAGCCCAATACAATTAACAAAACCCAAATAAAAGCCCAATATAATTAATACCCAATAAAAATTTTAGGGTTTTGACAAGGATATGAGCTGAGCGGCTGCGGCTGCGGCTCCGGTTGTGACGGTGACGGTGAGTCGGTGAAGGTGACGGCGACAGCCGCGGTAAACTCCGACCGTCCTATTCCAGCTTTTAAGAGAGATTGCATTGAACGAGGTTGATGAAGAAAGGAGAATGGAGATCGTAGAGGAGAACAAAGAAGATCAAGATGGGTTGAAGGCGGATTGAGACGAGAACGAAGAAAATTAAGATGTAGAGGAGTCTTAGAAAAGAAGGAAGGAGATGAAGAAAGAAGAACTGAAGAAGAATGGAGATCGTAGGGTGGAGGAGATGAGATCTTTTACCTCTAGGAAATGAATTAGATCTAGGGTTTTTAAGTTTTTATAGTGTGTTCCCCTAAACCGATCGGTAACCGAATACCGAACCGACCCGAACCGAAATCCGATTACCCAATTTAATTTCGCCGATCGGTTAGGAAGAAGCTGTTCGGTTTACGCCGATAACCGAAAATGTCGGTTTGATCGGGTCGGTTTGATCGGTTTGATCCGAACTCCCAGACCTATTCAAAACAGATTAAAACACAACATATCACCAACATAATGATGGGACAAATTCGGTGGTCAAGGAAATCAGTTGTGTGTGTATTCATTGCTTATCCTTTCGAAAAAAGGTACAAAGGATTTACGATCTCGAAACTTGGGCCTATTACAGTCTTTCAAAATGTTGTTTTCATCAATAGCCATTGGCCACTCCTAATTCGGAAGTGTTAACTTATTAAAAAAAAAAAAAAAAATCTGTGTATTTCAATTTCCGATACGTTTGAGGTTTATTCAAAAAGATGACCTAAATATTTTCTTTCTTTCTTTCCAATTTACCGGAAACAAATTAAGGATATTCTTCCCAAGAAATCATAAAACCGATATACACACTCGAGACAAATGATCATGTTGGTCCAAAAATAGTGAGTATTATGTGAAAATTTAGAAGAGAAATATGTTCGTTAATAATCAAGATACTGCGCTAAGATACAAAACTAACGTTTGGTACATGTTAACTCTTTCGAATACTTAAAAATTCTTTATCGAGCCAGATTTTCAGATAAAATACACATATCATTTCGACACGTGCATATTTGTTTAAAATATTTCAAATTAGTATCATAAGGGGAATAGAAAAAAAAAATAAAAAATAAAACCAAAACAAAAAGATACTCCATAAAATATGATAGTAATACATAATAGGGAAAATGACTAAACATTATCTCTACCTTTTGGAACTCTTCAAATAATACATATTTTTGTCAAATTGTTTTATTTCTCATAAAAGTTGAAAGTTCAAACTTTTTAAAATTATTTATTTTAAACACGATATTATTGGTTTTTTTTTGGGGTTAAAAACTCTGGATATTACTTCCATTAATTTATAAAAGTGACGTCTCTTTTTTCTTAATGATACTTATGTGGCATTCACATCTAATAGAACTAAATCAAACCAAAAAATTATGAATTAAACCTGAACGTCTAAACCAAAAAAAAAATTACTCAACTTTTTGCCAAATCTCGCATATTGTACAATGTCAGGATATATTATAAGATGAGGAATTAACAAAACAAACAAACAAAATTACAAAAAACAGAGCCACAAGCTCCATAAAATATGAGAATAGTACCAACTTTTTTTTTTTTTTTTTGAACTAAAAGAATATTACCAAATTTTAAACGTTAAAAAGAAAAGAAAGTACCAACTTTTATAAAATGAAAAAAAAAAAAAAAAAAAAGAGTCAAAGCACGTGGCTAAATGAATCGGCCGGTGGCCCAGAGTCTCCAATAGATCTCTTAATAACTGCGTAGTCTGAAAAAGGAATCTTCCTTCCACGGCCCGTAAATTCACTATTTTCAATTTTCATTCACATTTATTAATTTCCTTTATAAATACAAATTCAATTCTACACAATAATCATTCATTACATAATTTACTTCTTTCTTTAAATCTACAAAAAAAATCTAGTCGCCACTGTTTCGAAGAGATGGCTTCTGTTTCAACTCCTTTTCCGATTTCTCTCCACCCAAAGATCGTACGATCAAAGCCGTTGAAATTTCGAGTTTTGACCCGTCCGATCAAAGCTTCCGGGTCAGAAACACCTCCTGATCTAGCCGTAGCGACACGAACCGGGTCAAAAGATCTTCCGATCCGGAACATACCGGGAAACTACGGTTTACCAATCGTTGGACCAATCAAAGACCGTTGGGATTACTTTTACGACCAAGGAGCTGAAGAGTTCTTCAAATCAAGAATCCGTAAATACAATTCAACCGTGTACCGAGTCAACATGCCACCGGGAGGTTTTATCGCCGAGAATCCACAAGTTGTGGCTTTACTCGACGGTAAAAGCTTCCCGGTTTTATTCGATGTCGATAAAGTCGAAAAGAAAGATCTCTTCACCGGTACTTACATGCCTTCAACAGACCTCACTGGCGGTTACCGTATCCTCTCTTACCTCGATCCGTCCGAGCCTAAACACGAAAAGCTTAAATCATTACTTTTCTTCCTCCTCAAGTCATCTCGAAACCGGATCTTCCCTGAGTTTCAAGCTACTTACTCCGAGCTCTTTGATTCTTTAGAGAAAGAGCTTTCCCTTAAAGGAAAAGCCGATTTCGGCGGCTCCAGTGACGGAACCGCCTTTAATTTCTTGGCTCGAGCTTTCTACGGGACGAATCCCGTAGATACAAAGCTCAAAGCCGACGCGCCCGGTTTGATCACTAAATGGGTTTTATTCAATCTCCATCCGTTACTCTCTCTTGGTTTACCGAGGATTATAGAAGATCCTCTCCTCCATACATTTAGTCTACCACCGGCGTTAGTCAAATCTGATTACCAGAGACTCTACGAGTTTTTCTTCGAATCCGCCGGTGAAATTCTCGTTGAAGCCGATAAATTGGGTATCTCACGAGAAGAAGCGACTCACAATCTTCTCTTCGCCACGTGCTTCAACACGTGGGGTGGGATGAAGATCCTTTTCCCGAATATGGTTAAACGGATCGGGCGGGCGGGTCATAAAGTCCATAATCAATTAGCGGAGGAGATTAGATCTGTGATTAAATCCAACGGTGGAGAACTCACGATGGGAGGGATTGAGAAAATGGAGCTAACCAAATCTGTGGTTTACGAATGTCTCCGGTTTGAACCACCGGTTCCGGCGCAATACGGTAGAGCGAAGAAAGATCTGGTTATCGAAAGCCACGACGCGGCGTTTAAAGTCAAAGCCGGTGAAATGCTTTATGGTTATCAACCGTTGGCGACGAGAGATCCGAAGATTTTTGATCGAGCGGATGAGTTTGTACCGGAGAGATTCGTCGGAGAAGAAGGAGAGAAGCTGTTGCGGCATATATTGTGGTCGAATGGACCGGAGACGGAGACTCCGACGGTGGGGAATAAACAATGCGCCGGTAAGGATTTCGTTGTTTTGGTGGCGAGGTTGTTTGTGATTGAGATTTTCCGGCGATATGATTCGTTTGATATTGAGGTTGCTAAGTCGCCGTTAGGAAGCTCCGTTAATTTCACGTCGTTAAGGAAAGCTAGCTTTTAGGAGCCAAGGGTAAATTTGTAATTTCTATGTTCGCAATTGTGTATTTTCGTTTACTCGTTTCGTGTGAATTTGATAAATGTTGTATATCAGTCACTCTGCTTGACTTCTTTTGTTGTTTCTTAATCATAATTAGGGTGAACTGACTTGTGTCCCCCACGAAGTTTCATATAGTATTATAACTACACAGATTTCAGATCTCGTTCGCAGTCCACACAAAATGAAAGTTAAACTTCAGTTTCCCCCTAAATCGAAAGTTCGAGATCTCAGTCCCCATAAATTCGAATTTCGTGGTTTATCATTGGTTTACTGTGCCGAACTCGATGCCAAACCAAAACCCAGTAGAATAAACCGACTTGAAACCCGATTCGAGTTATCACAACCCGAAATAAATACCAGTTTCAAGAATCCCCAATTTGAGAAATCTAAAAACACTAATTTCGATTTCTTCTCTTCAACCTCTTTGATTTCAATTTTGTACATAAGTCTGAGCTCAAATATGAGAAATTTATCCGGAACTATGAGTGGAGCATCAAATGTGGCACAGAGAAGAAGAGTTGTGGGTGTACCGAAGATGTGTTGGTATGGAGCTACAAGTGTTCATCGTCTTGTATCAGGGTTTCCTCTTGCAGACCAAATCCGGTGGCCTCTTGATGAACGACTACAACATTTTTCTCCAACTCATTCGAATCCATCATTCCCAGCTTCGCCTCAAGATCAATCTGGGGATTTTTGGTTTTTGGGGATTTTCGGGGTTAATGGTGCTAAAACCGGTTGGTTTCTGGGTAAATCCGGTTTAGTTTCGTTTTTAAGCGATTAATGGTGTTTCCGACACAATAAACCAATTATAAACCACAGAATTCAAATTTATGGGGACTGGGGTCCCGAACTTTCGATTTAGGGGGAAACTGGAGTTTAACTTTCATTTTGGGTGGACTGGAAAACGAGGTCCCGAATCTGTGTAGTTGTGGTACTATATGAAACTTCGTGGGGGACACGGGTCGTTCACCCTCATAATTAAAGTTAAAGTTTGTATAAAACATACAATCTCTGAGACCATTTTTAAATACACCGAGTGTTTTTTTTTTTTTTTACACCAAAAATTACACGAGTACTCTGAACTGGATATTTAGTTTACAACATATATAAAACATACATTAACCAAATTCAAAATTATCAACTTAGGATTAATTTTCTTATCCGAATTGAAAATTATATAGATTTGGAGATTTTTTATTACTTAAATAGAAAGAATCTTTGAACATACATGTTAATTTTTGTTAAACTCAATTTACAAGCTAAACGAAATAACAAATTAAACGGCATTGAACATATATCGTCATTAAACTCCTATTACGAGGTATCTTAAAATAGATGTACGGTTTATACTTTGAGTATTAAAATTGGTAAAATAAATTGTTACTGTAATATTTTTCGATACAAAAAATATTGTGTATTTTATGGAAATTGAAAAATACTTGGTGTATATTTGTAAAAAAAATCTGTTTTTTTATAATGTGATGTTTTTTTTACAGGTTTATTTTAATGCCCATAGACAATTTTCTATTTTGTGCCTTTTGTGGAATATCGTTAGCTTTCTTAATGAAGATAATAAATCTTCCAAGAGATGGGGCTGAGAGAGTGATAGTTTTGGAGTTTTGCTTCTCTCTCTCTAGTTAAGTCTCTTTCCTTGTGTTGTGTGGAGCCTTTCTCTCGATGATGAGTGTCTAACAATGATATATTCTAGGAATCAATATTACAAAGAAGACTACTTATATACTTTGGAGAGAAGTATGATGGGAGTATGGGACCATATTCTAACCAACACTTCAAGAAATTCAGCATACCAATGTTCCACAATCACTATTAAACCAGACCCATTCGATTCTATATGCCTTCATCTAGGTCTAATGATCAGTAGTTAACATAATAATACCCTCTAGATTTATATCTCTTGATTATCATTGGTTATCTCAAGTTATTTATAAGCCCTAAAATATAACTAAAGTTTTCTCCAAAAATATTTTGGATCCAGTGCAAATACACTTTGCACTTTCCTAAAGCGGAGCATGTGTATATTTCATCTTTTTCTTCTTTTAAACCATTCATATGATATACTTAACATGTGCTAAAAGACATCTACACGGTTTGATTGGAGATTGTTTTATACTCCATTAGTTTTAGAGAGATTTGAAGGAAATTGCTTATGGTGTCACGCTTCACTAACATCAGAAAGAAGTGTATAAGAAGATTATCATGACTTTCACGTAGACATATTTTTCGTTCCTTCTCATCATTCTTCATTGGATTGTCAAAGTAAATCTAAAGTGATTTAAAATATCTGTAAGTTTTAGGAACCCTATTTGAATGACCAGAGAAATACCACGGGCCGAATGGTATGGTACGATTAATCAAGAAAGATTTCTTATTTTTATTGTGTCGGACTTTTTTTTTTCTTTAATAGGAATGTGAATATCATTAAATACGAAGAGATGATGTTTTGCAAAATAATATAACCTAGATATTAAATCTTGCCAAAAAAAGAAATAAAAAAAACAAGAGTTACCTTAGTTTTATAAGGCGCCTATGCGCAATGAGAGGTGAGGCTCAAGGTTCATCGCCTCTAATAAACGAGGATAAGCTCTGTCACAAATGCCCTCGTTCCGGGACTCTTTGAACTGAAGCGCACCTGACATCGCTATGCGCCTATGAAAGAAAAGTAATTATGCATAAACTTCAATATTTACTTAATTTTTATGTTTCCAAAAATATTTACATGTGAATTTATTGCTAAAACCCTAAACACTTTTTGCATATAAACCTCTTCTCACGTTAAACTACTCCAACCTCTTTGTCTTTTCATCTCCTCACATGCAATAGTTTTTCTTCTCTTCTCTAATCTAAATCTAGTATCTACTCTTTATTCTCTTTATTTTTTTCTTATTCATCAACTCATCATGTCTGATTCAGTTTCTACTAAAGAACTTGATCCAAGAAAGAAATATGCAACTCATGTTCCTCTTAAACATGGTAGTTGAATGTGTATCTATTGTAAAAACAGTCACAAATTGTGGAGTTCAACGTGGAAAACTGCATATTGTTGGAAGTTTTAGGAATGTTACTCAATGTTCTCTAGTTCTAGATCATGTGAAGGAAGTAGTCAAAAATTTCAGGTTTAAAAAGGCTAAAGTTAAAGTCAGTACTGAAATGATGCCACCACCAGCCCCTTTATATTATGATTATGATAATGAGGAAGAAGAATTTGAAGTTCAGCCTAGTCAAAGAGGTCAGTCGTCTTTAAAGAAACGTAAAGTTTCAATAGACATATAAAGGAAGTAAAGAAAACAAAATATTTTTGGAGTATGTGATAAGGAATTTAGGACAAAGTATGTGGTGCTATTGCAAGGTGGTTCTATGATACAAAGCTTTCATTTAATACAGTTAACTTTGACAGTTTTAAAGAGGCACTTGAGTTAGTTGGTCAATATAGTTCCGGCTATAAGCCACCAACTATGTATGAATTATGAGTTCATCTGCCAAAAAAAAAAATAAACGAAACAGAAAAACAGTTGGTAGAGCTAGCATAAGACATAATAGACAAATTAAGGCTATTCAATCACGCCTGACAGATGGCATGATTCAGTTTTACAAAAAGACATTATTAACTTTGTTGTTAACTCGCTAAAGGGATCAATTTTCATCAAATCATTTGATATATCAACAGTTGTGAAAGATTTAATTTGTTGTATGATCAAATGACAAAACAACCACATTTGTATTGGTTTTCTTGTGCAGCTTCTTGTATAGATCTCATGTTGCAGGATATAGGACAAATTATGTGCATGAATGGCTACATCTATAGTCACACTTCTCATGTGAATATGATGAGAAAATTCACAAACCAAGGAAATTTACATGGACTTGATGTTACTTGGTTTGCTACATCATTTATCACACTTGCGCAGTATAACATGTTGAGGAAAAACTTGAGGAGCTTTGTGAATTCCCATGATTGGAATGATTTCAAGTGGCCAAAAGAAGTATGAGCAATGAACGTAAAAAAATCATTATGCAAAACAGTTTATATCACAACATGTTCTATGCACTCAATTTGACAAAGCCTCTAGTTAAGATGCTTAGGTTGGTTGACGGAGAAAAAAATTCACCTATGTGGTACATCTATGAAGTAATTGATAGGGCTAAAGATTTCACTGCTAGGACCTTCAATGACAGAGACAAAAGTAACAAAGATGCTTTGAAATCATGTATAGGCGATGGAATTATCAACTTCATCATCCTTTGCATGCTGCTGAGTACTTTTTAAATTCATAATTTCAGTATAAAGAATATGCTAGATTAATTATGAAGAGGTTTTGAAAGATTTATACATCACCATTGAAAGGTTGGTTATGAAATTGTAACTCAAGATAATATATCTAGAGAGTTGGAGCAATTTTAAAATGCTTCAGGAATCTTTGGGATTCCCATGACAATAAGACAAAAGACAACAAAAACAGCAGCTGGATGGTGGTCTTCTTATGGAGGATCTACACCAACACTTAGAAACTTTACTATAAAGGTTTCATTTTGAGAAAAATTGGAAAGTGTTTTAATAACATCTCCATACCAAAACAATGAATCAATTGGCTCAAGATCGGTTGAATGACATGGTGTTGTTAAGTACAATCACACTTTAAAACTCCCTTACAAGAGGAAATACACAATTAATCTCATTATCCTATAAGATATTGACAATTATAATGAGTGGCTGGTATGAAGAATGGATGGGCAGTCTCCCAATAAGTATAATGATCTAGTGTTTGAAGATAGTTATTTTAATATGGGATGTGGTAAGTAGAGCATTTGGAGCTAATGAGCATAGCCACCTTACTAAGCCAAAAAAGCATCACCATAGTCTTCAAGCAGAGTTAGATAAAGGGAAGAATACAACCACTATCTCCACTCCAAGTCCAAGACCATCTTAAAGTTTATCTCGAACTCCAATGACTTTGATTTATGAAGATGATAAGAATGAAATTGAAGAAGATTTCAGAGGAGGAGATAAGTATAACGAAGTGTGTGTAGAAGATGATGATGAGACGGATTTTTAGAGTTTTTGACAACTAGGGTCTAAATGGTAACCGAGGAATCTGGCTGAATCCGGTTGAATTACTGAATCTGGCTGAATTTTTAGTGATTTTTAGCTGAATCTGACTGAATTTTTACATTTTCAAATGGTAACCGCTGAATCTAGCTGAATTTTTTTGTGCTTTTCAGCGTAATCTGTCGAAATAATTAAGACTTAAC
>NW_003302548.1:6267508-6272292 GCF_000004255.2 Arabidopsis lyrata subsp. lyrata | reverse complement strand
AGTGTATTTATACTCTACATCTATACAGCTATACAATTGGTTAAGTTAAACCAAATAACTAAACCTACTAAACCAAGATATACAATCTGATATGCCCCCTCAAGATGAGCATTCAAAAATGTTGAGAATGTTCATCTTGGATTTAAGATGCTCAAATTGATGAGGAAACAATGGTTTAGTCAAAATGTCGGCTACTTGATCTTCAGTTCTCACATGAATTAGCTTCAGTTGGCCATCATCCAATCGTTCCCGAACTGTATGACAATCTATCTCAATATGTTTAGTCCTTTCATGGAAAACTGGATTTTTGGCAATGTATATGGCTGCAGTACTATCTGAAAATAGAATAGGCACTGGTGGAGAAGTCTTTAAAGAAGTAAGGAGAGTGTATAACCAGACTATCTCACAAGTTGCCAAAGCTAAAGCTCTGTACTCAGCTTCTGCAGAGGACCTAGAGACGGTGTGTTGCTTCTTTGACCGCCAAGATATCAAAGAATCCCCCACAAACATTGAAAAACCAGTAGTAGAACGGCGACTATCAGAACAGGAAGCCCAGTCTGAGTCTGCAAACCCTTTTAATGTAAGATCAGGGGAAGCAGAATAAAAAAAACCTTGACCCACTGTTCCTTTGATATACTGCAAAACTCTGTAAGCTCCAGCAAGATGAGTAGTACGTGGAGCAGAAGAGAATTGGCACAACTTATTAACAGCAAAAGTGATATCTGGCCTTGTTATGGTCAGATACATCAATTTACCAACAATTCTGCGATATTGCTCTTTATCTTCTAGCAAATCACCATCATTCTTCATCAGTTTCACATTAGGAATCATTGGAACTGAAACCGGCTTACATCCAAGCATACCAGTAGACTGCAACAACTCTAAAGCATATTTTCTCTGGCACAAAGAAATCCCTGCAGTCGTTCTAGCAACCTCAAGCCCCAAAAAAAACTTCAAATCACCAAGATCTCTCAGTTTAAATCTCAGTTTCAAATCATTAGTCAATTGTGTTGCAGCAGCTTCACTTGTGCTAGCTATCACAATATCATCAACATAGACCAGAACAATAACAAAGTCACCGTCATACTCCTTGAGAAATAAAGTATGATCACCATGAGTCTTCTGAAAACCCAAACTGAAAAGTGAACCAGAAAATTTCTTGAACCACTGTCTGGAAGCCTGTTTAAGACCATAAATGGATCTTTTCAGCCTACAAACAACATTAGATGGTAATTGAATCCCTTTTCTTGCTGCATAACCTTCAGGTAACTTCATGAATATCTCCTCTTCCAATTCTCCATACAAAAACGCATTAGACACATCCAATTGCTTTAAAAACCATTTCTTGGAAGCTGAAACTTTCAACAACAACTTGATCGTGGTCATTTTAGCAACAGGAGAGAATGTATCAGTATAATCCAAACCTTCTTTCTGTGTATAGCCCTTTGCAACCAGTCTAGCTTTATACCTTTCAAGACTACCATCAGCCAAAAATTTCAATGTGAATACCCATTTACAACCTACTGCTTTCTTGCCTGCTGGTAATGTAGTGATCTCCCAAGTGTTAGTAGATTCCATAGCACCAATCTCAGCATCAACTGCCTCACACCATTCTTTGGTGTCCTGTGCCTCAGCATAAGTGGTGGGAATAGGAATTTTTGTGATATTATTAATATAACACATATGAGATGGAGAAATTTTAGAGTAAGAAAGAGTAGATGAAATAGGATATTTATGATTAGATTGCATAGTATTGCAATGATAATCTGACAGATGAGCAGGTGGTTTCCTAACTCTCTATGAAGAAATTTGTGGTGGTAGATCAGAAATTTGTGATGGAAGAGAAGAGAAAGAAGATTGTTGAATACCTGAAGGCACAGGAACCATTGGCGTGAATAACTCCAAAAACTTCTCTGACTTAGGATCAATAGCCAAAGGAAACACCTCCTCATGAAAAATAACATTCCTGGATATGAAAACAGTATTACTCTCCAAGTCCATAAGCTTGTATCCTTTATAACCAAAAGGGTATCCCAAGAAAACACAAGCCTTTGATCTAGGCTGAAACTTGTGCCTCTGTTTTGGTGAAGTAGAGCTATAACACAAACATCCAAATGTCTTGAGCTGATCATACTGAGGAGGGGTACCAGTGAGGATCTCATAAGGGGTTTTATTCATTAGAAGCTGTGAAGGAGTCCTATTGATGAGGAAAACAGCTGTTAGAACACAATCACCCCATAGAGAAAGTGGTACCTGAGATTGAAACATGAGAGCTCTAGCAACATTGAGTATATGTTGATGTTTACGCTCCACTACCGAGTTCTGTTCTGGTGTCTCTGGACAAAAATGGAACGATGCAATACCTTTTTGTTGATACAAACTCACAAATCTCAGTTCTGGTGCATTATCAGACCTTACAGCTTTCACTTTAACCTTATACTGATTCTCAATTTGTTCAATAAAACCAGGGAATACTGTAAGAACTTCAGACTTGTTTTTAAGCAAATAAATCCATGTTGCTCTTGAATGATCATCCACTATTGTCAAAAAATATTTAAAACCCTCAACTGTTTCAACTGAGAAAGGCCCCCATATGTCAATGTGTAACATATCAAAGATTTCATTACAAACTTTATTTGGAGAAGGAAAGGAGAGCTTTCTCTGTTTTGCTAAATGACAAACATGACAATAATCTGATCCTTTGTTCTTATGCTTAGTAGTTCACAAAGATTCTGAAATAACATCCAAACGCTGTAAAGAGGCATGACCAAGTCTTCTATGCCACATACTGATGTCCACAACCGCATTCACTGAGATAGGAGGATCTTCAATATCCAACACATATAAATTTGCAACTCTTCTACCTTGCCCAAGCATCCGGGCCTTGATAGGATCCTGAATTTCACAAGAAGTTTTGTCAAAAATCACCTTTGAACCAATATCATCAGTCAGAGAGCTTATACTGAGTAGATTTAATTTAAACTCTGGTATAAACAACACATTCTTGAGAAGAATGCTGTTGTTGAGTCTCAAAGTACCAACACCACTGATCTTCACAGTGGGACCTGTTGGCAAATTCACTGAACTCATAATAGAAGTATCCATTGTCAAGAAAAGATTTCTATCATGAGAAACATGATGTGTGGCTCCGGAGTCTATTACCCATGTTGTAGAGGAAAGAGTATGCTGAGCAACAGTCAAGATTCCAATAAAACAATAGGTTGAAGGTGAAAAAGAAATACCAATGTTGTCACACTGAGAAGTACCAGCCACTGCAGAAACATTCTGAGGTTGAGTCTGAAGCTGTGAGCTAAACATAGCAATGAACTGTTGAAGTTGTTCTTTGCTTAGCGTACCCATCATATTCTCCAAACTTTGAGGAGGATCAATAGATTCTGCAGGAACCATAGCAACATTTGCAGCAACAGGTTTTGGTTTCTGAAATTTTTCACCATTCTTACCCTTAGGAGTAAAACCCGGAGGAAAGCCATGTTTCTTGTAACACCTCTCTGCAATGTGACCAACACGATTGCAATAAGAGCAAATTGGCCTCCCCTTGTGTGGACCATTCTGAACATAATAAACAGTAGGATCCATGCCAGTAGTCATGACAGATTCTGAAACCTGAAAAGCAACTGGAGGAGCAACAACATTTGAAAATCCTTGTTGACTGTTGTCTTGATCCAGAACATGATACACCTCTGCTAAGCTAGGGAGGACCTTCTTTGCAATAATCTGTCTGCGTATAATCGCATAAGACTCATTCAATCCAGCTAAGAATTTCACTATCTTAGCTCTTTCTGCCTTTTGTTGCAGACGAATTGCTTTTCCACAAATACAAGGATCATCAAGTGCTTCTGTACTATCCAGCTGATCCCATAAAGTCTTGAGACGGGTATAGTACTCAGACAAAGACAAAGTTCCTTGGCGTAAGTCCTGAATCTCTTGAGTAAGATTATATGTGCGCAGGAGATTAGTCAAATTGAATCGACTATGAAGATCACGCCATATATCCGAAGCATCATTCATACGAAGAATACTACGATAAATCTGAGGAGAAACAGAGTTTAATAGCCAAGATTTGACCATGCTATTACACCTAGACCACAGACGAAAATTGACATCCGATTCTAAGGGACGAGGCAAAGTTCCATCTATGAATCCAGTTTTGTTCTTAGCATTTAAAGAGATAAGCATCACAACACTCCAATCACCATAGTTCGTTTCATCTAAGCGATGAGAGATGATATTCAAACCTGGATGATCGGCGCTATGCATAAAAAACGGAGACAGATTCGGATCTCCAGATTCCGACGTTGTGAGAACTCGCGAAGCTCCAGAAACTTGAGATCGGTTAACTGGAGGAGAGATCGGAGGAGAATCAACAACATCGGTGGATCGCGACGGCTTCCGAACAGCTGAACTTGTTCCTGACTTCGATCGAGTAGATTTCCGAGTGGCGCGAGCTACAATCACCATTGTTTCTTGAAATCGAGCAATGGAAATGACGATTGTGAGCTCAAAAGCGAAGAAATCGGATCAAAATCAATGGAGATTAGAGCTTTGATGGCTCTGATACCATATTACGATTGTAGAAGAAGAGAGAGTTTGAGAAAGTTTGTTAGAGATGTTATCAAAACATTTCTCGTTCTTATTCATCATCACTGTACAAGTGTATTTATACTCTACATCTATACAGCTATACAATTGGTTAAGTTAAACCAAATAACTAAACCTACTAAACCAAGATATACAATCTGATATACTCACATGATGATTCTTGT
>NW_003302548.1:6259138-6267408 GCF_000004255.2 Arabidopsis lyrata subsp. lyrata | reverse complement strand
TCCAAATCTAATTTTTGAACTATTAAAAAGATATAATTAATTAATAGAAAGCTTTGTCAAAATTTTATTGAAAAATTAATTTAAAAATAAACATGATAATATAGTATAGATTTTCTTATTGATTTTTCATTGTTCTCTAGTAGTTTAAAGCCTTAATATGATTAGGATGATTAACAATTTTTTTTAATTTGATATTTTAAATATTATTTTAGCATAAGTATGAGTTATTTTTGCAAAAAATTGGAAAATTATATTTAAGTATCTAAAATTTATTAAAATTATCTAAAATTATCTATAGATATCTGAACATAAATATGTCTCTTGTCTATTCTGGTAATGATTTTATGTGTATGAATTATTCATACATCGTATTTGTATGATCTAACTTATTTTAAAATATAAATTTGATGTGTAATTTTTAATAGCCAAAAATATTTTAATTCGAGTTGTGAATCGCTACAATCCAAATTTTTATCTGAAATGAACATACTATGTATCTGTTGATGTTGGAAAAACTGTTGAATCTGGCTGAATTTAGTTTAATGCAAATGGTAACTGCGGCATTGCTGAATCTGGCTGAATATTTTTTTTATGTTACCATTTACACTCTAGGCTTTGCTTTAAGTTTCAAACTTATATGGGATTGGATTTTTCTTTGTTTCCATTTCTCTGTTTCAGACTCATGGTTTTAGCTTTTGTTGGATTGGCTTTTTTTTCTATTTTTCATTGATAATCGACTGGCTTTTTAAGTGGTTCTCGCTTCTTCTTGTTCCCTGCTGTGCAGCCTTTCCTCGGGTTCGTAGAGTCGGGTTTCCCGTTTACCCACAACGGAGGAGCATTTTGATTTTTATAAGGTTTAAATAAGTGTATGTAGACGCAAAGTAGTGTGTTTTAATGCATAGCTTTGGCTTTGTTTAGTAGAGATAGACTAAAAGATTGTGCCAACATGGTTTAGCTAAAATCTTATGTTTTCTTGTGTAGTTGCGTATCATTTATCAAAAGCTCAGAGTGCAGTGCGCCTAGGATCGGGGCTCAAAACCAGCACTTCATCGCCATGCCTTGTCTTGCGCCATTTGAAACATAGAGATTTACAAGCACAATAATGAGTGTTATAATTTATCTAATCCAAATTAAAGGGCCATCAAAGTTCCTGAATTATTTTTTGTTCTGTCTGGTAGCGATGGTGTTTCTGATTTCCTTTTCTACATTCTTGAAGATTATAGAAAGTGGAAAAAACTTGATTGTAGAAAAGGTTATTTCTCTTCTTCCAATTATGGTAGACTGCATCATTGACTGCAAGTTTCCGGAGGACTGAAGGAGAAATAACAGCTTTTAGTTTTATTCACGCTAAGAGTGAAGACCATGTGAGAAAAAAAAAACATAGTGAAAGGTGGAGTCTGATTTCAATGAACTTCCAAATATGAACACTAAAGTCACACCTCAACAACATATGCGCCCTATTTTCCTCATACTCCGAACAAAAACAGCAAGAAGATGGAATTTACATTCCCAAAAAGCAAGTCGAGGTCTCGTGGACAAGCGATTCAGTTGGCTATACACATTGTAAAAGCATGCTTAGGTGTGGCTTCTTTAAACAACACAGAGGCAGACTAGTCTTTCAATGTGTTTTTGGCCTAAGGCTTTCCCAAGTTTTTTGCAGTTTGAAAATTTTGGAAATTCGAACTTTGAACCTCCCAACTGTATGAGTCCACATCATATGCATTAATTGATAAGTGAACTGAGGAGAGTTGACCATAAAGAGCAAGAACCTGGTCAAATCTGATGGGAAAGTACCCATATGTGTTCAGTATAAGCCGCAACCACTATAGAATGAATAGGATTTCATAGCTGTCTAGGTAGATCTTTTCTAGCAAGCTTGAATAATGGGCCAAGAGGGGACCAATTATCAAACTATATTTGTCGGTTTTTTGAGACTTATATACAATGTCCAAGGTTTGTAAAATTAATTATAAGATTAATTAAACAAACGATACACAAAAGGTATTTGCCTAACTATTTTCTTGTTTATGTATTTTCTATTATTCATCCAAATTTACGAAGGATATATTATGACTTTGAGATAGATGATACATAAATAGAAGAAAAAAAAACAATCATTTACCCAGCCCCGGCTCAATATATTTGAGAGCCTTAGGGCAAAAAAAATTTTTTTGGCCTATTATTATATACAAAGAGAAAATTTACTTAATTTTTAAAAATTTTGCGGAGTTTTTATAGTAAAAATTGTTATTTTAAAAATTTTGGGCCTTTTTATACATTTTCTTATAAATAATTAGGCCTCTTAAAATATAATTTTCATATTAATAATATTTTTAAAAAATATTTGGGCCTTTTTTATATGTAAATTTTTTTATAAAATAAAAAAGCCCCGGGCCGTCGCACCTCCGCCTTACCCATCTGAGCCGGGGCTGCATTTACCTCTACCTTAGTTTTGTCTCTGAATTTAGACATTTCATACTAACATCTCCTACAAAAAATGACGGAAGCTGAACATATCTGTGTGAAATTTTGAACTCCTCCAAATTGCACCACTTTCCACATTTCTCAGACTTAGCAAATACAAGTATATCACTTTAGCTTCAGGAGTCCTATAGTTATATATGGGTTTGTCTAAACACTACAAGAAATATCTACATTATTAACAAGAGAAAAGAGCTATTATATGTCATCAATAGCGTTTTCATAAATGCTGTCTTATGCCCCTGTTATGGTAGATCTCCTTCATACGATAACGTTTTTGGAATGCTATGGTAAACCCTCATATACGATAGCATTTTGCACGTTATAACACTAACCGAATGCTATAATATACTTTATTATAACACTCGTTTAGTGCTTTTTTATATAATGCTGTAACATTTTTTTCGCTTTATAAATTTAGTTTTATAAATAAAATTTAATTTATATTGAAACCCAATTTTGTAAAATTTAATTAATATAATTTTTATATTATATAAATCATCAACAAGTAAAATTACATTAACCAATTAGCCAAACAAGTCGTACATAACATCCTACAAATCTTATACTAACATCATAAGGACAAGTCTTACATAACATCCTACAAGTCTTATACTAACATCATAAGGACAGAGACACTTCGATCTATTCAATTTCTTCTCTTCTATCTATTTCGCCTCCTCATCAAAAGCAGGACAGATAAAACTTCGATCTGAACAATTGTTCCTATTAGCATTCATGTCGGTAGGCTACATAAAACAAAAGATTTTTGAGTGATGACACTTCATGAAGAACTGTTGAGTCACGTCATGTTTAAGACCAACACAACTGAAACAAAAACCATAAGCTAGTAAAATAAAGAGATTTCAAGTAAATGACGTAAGAACAAAGGGACAAAATACACCATCTTACAACTCTTATTCACTAAGATGAAAAAAGAAATCGACACATGGGAATACATCTACCAAACATACACATATGTATATACAACGTACTTTGTTAGCTTGGACATAATCATGACAGCCTTAGTATTAAGCTAAGATGGAGTTTAAAACTTGAAGAAACATCTTACCACTTAAGCTCCTGCAACAACATGAAAGCTCCTTCTCCTAAACACCTTCCTTCTCATTTGGATGTAGCAAACAAACATAAATGAACAAAGCAAAGACCTTTAGGAAAATTAAACTCAAACTTAGAAAGTAATATATAAATCACAGACATTGAGTTGATTTCCAAGCTCTCCATTATCATCTAGAGCTTTAACTCTTCGGAGCATCAACAAACGTTTTAAGAGATACTTAGAAATCATAGAAATAACCTTTCATGATCGTGCTCCTCCTTCACCTTGGTATCCTCTACACTGTCTTTATCTTGAGTGCTTCCGTTAGTCTTGTAAAAGAGATCTTTTGCTTTGGCTGCCCGACCTCCACCTTCTATCTCTTTAGGAGCACTGATCAACCGGTCCTTCCACTGGAGAAAATTGACAACATACAGAAAATTGCAAAGGGTTTTAATTTTTCGGGCAGTGGGATGTGTACATTTCAAGCATGAGAGAAATATAGTCTTCAAGGCAAGATTTGCTGCTGCAGCATGCACTCCTTGAGAAAGCTTAGGGGATTCAAGCTCAGTAGAACATGTAGAATTTTTCCACAGTATGCATGACGTTTCTTTGCAACTGATTAAAGGCTGTATAAGAAACATAATTAAAAGTCAAATCTAAGGTTTTCATCCATGTTCAGATTATAAAGATCTTCTAGACAAAAAAGAACCAAAACGTATACTCTTCTCCTTTCCAAGCTTCAAACTGATTCAACAATACCAAATTAAACAGCACATATAGATGCACTTAAAAACAACGCACCTGTTGATGAGAACAATAATCGTCGAGCTATTTAGAGATTTTGCTGCAGGGTGCCTAAGCTGATCAAGCAGTAACCCCAATTTTTGACTGGCCTCAATCAACAAGTCTCCAATTTTCAATTGACTGGCCTCAATCAACAAGTCTCCAATTTTCAGAACAGGAGAATAGATATATTCAAATCTGCTTCAATTCCACTAGTGATTGCAGAATCCACTCCACTAGTGATTGCAGAATCTATAGTTTAGGGTTCATAATTTAAGAAATCAGAAATAGATGTACCTTTACTTTGTTTCGTGATGGCGACGAGCTTCACGGTGGACACGAACCCAAGCCGGCGACGATCTTCACGGTGAACACGAAATGAGGCCGGCGACGAGCTTCACGGTGAACACGAATTGAGGCCGGCGACGAGCTTCACGGTGGAGGCCGACGACGAGCTTCACGGTGGAGGCTATGGCGGAGTCGAAGAGACCTCACACGAACAAATCTCTTTCTTCGATTTGGGAGATTTTTTTTTGTTTGGAGATATGTTTCATGTTATAGTAAAGCGAAGGGTTTTAATTTTTCGGGCTTTGGCGTTTAAAATTTTTGGATCTGAGTCAAATGGCGTTTAAGTGAATTATTTCGTCTAAATATTGGGGAACAAGTGATTTTAGCTTCTTTTTTAATGATTTTCTGTTTTAGCATTGTTTTATTGCTATTATATAGTAACTAAAATTAAAATTTTATCTTTCATAGCAGTTGCAGAAAATGAGTTATCATCATGTGCTATCAATGTGAATATTTCTTGTAGTGAAAGGACTAACTAAACATCAAACCTTCAGAAGTAGTAACGTTTTAACTTTAGCTTCAGGAGTCCTATAGTTATTTTTTGATTTTTTTCAAATTTATGTAACGAACTTAAAAAGGATATAAATTATTATATAGAATTAAATTTGAACATGATTTCAATGGCAATGGAGAACTGAAAACAAAAACTGAGGAGGAAAATGTAAAAAAGAGAGTAAGTTGATGATAAAGGTAATTATGTTTTGTGTTAAAAGAAAAGATAATGTTTAACTCAAGGGTCCTAACTTCTAAGCTTAGTCCCCCCTCAGAAAGTGGAAGGCACAGCTTCTCTCATGCAATGATTAGGTTAGCATTCTCTTTTCGATATTTCAAATATTCTTAAAAAATCTTTTTTCATTTTCAAAACATTTCGGTTCCGTATATCTGTTTCCTTTTCCATACGACATAGTCATATAGGCTAAGATATAATACCAATCTATAGGGATGGTGAATGAGTACTTTAGGACGGGTAAGCTGGTTCAAGTAGAGAGATTGTTTCATCAAATGAGTGTAAGATATATTTCGTTGTTAAACTGGAACACAATAGTTCATCGGTATAAGAAGTTTGGTAAATGAGACGATAATGATCTGTGGGTTATACCAGTTACCAGAATGAGAGTAGCGGAGAAGGTCTCGATTTGTTCAAGAAAATGTTAGGGTGTTGCATAAATACGACTTTAAGAACATTCACTTATCAACACAAAGTTCTTGGCTTCATCATCAAGTTAGGATTTTTTCATATGAGCAAAGGATTTACGTAAGGTGTTTGACGAGGAAGTTTCATGAACATGTTGATGTGTGTGCTCTATTGTTAGGGTCTAGTCTGAACGGAAAGCATGAAGATGCCTTTAGGATGGTTTGGTTGGCTTTACTTGTAGGATGCATTCTAGTGTCGATAGAGACGAGAAAGCTGCTTCAACTAGGCATTTTTAATCTAGACTCGGAACCAACACAATTTCTGTCTTGTTCTCGAATATATATATATGCTTTTACTGATAGATGGTTGGATATATGGAAATTGAAAGTTAAGATGAATCATAAGGGGTAAAGAAGAAACCTGAAACAGTTGGGTTGCGTTTAGAGGGAAAAAGCACAAAGTTTTCTTCAATGAGAGTACTTGGAGTTTCTGAGAAAGAGTTGAAGAAACTTGCTATGTTTCTTTTTATAGATTTGCTTTATGTAATGTAAAAGATGAACAGAAGGAAGAGTTATTGTAGGACGTGAGATTGTTTTATGGGATCCGACTTGGTTCATCATTTAAAGAATGAGATGTCTTCATGTGTGAATTATTGGTAGACAAGTACTTGAGAAAATTCCACGGTCGGCCCAAAAATCTGCTCTTACAAAACAAATCAGATTTCAAAAATCTGCTCTTACAAAACAAATCAGATTTAGAAAATTTAAGAAATCACATATTAAAATAATTTTACAACTATTAATTTATTTCTATTGTTATGTTTTTATTTGAGATGAATCTGAAAATAGTTCATAATTTACAAAATTTAAGAAATTACTTTATAAAAACAAGCAAACCATAAGCTATAAAGAGCATATAACAACTACAATTTTCTATGAAAATATGTATATCCATTCCTAGTAATAACAAATATGCTGAAATACTAGAATTAGAAGACAATTTTGATTCTTTTTTATGTAAAATAAGTTGGAAAATAGATATTAAGAAAATAAAATCATGAACAAGCTATTCTTTTACGCTCACAAGATGTTGAAAAGTTTCATCTTCTCTTATTCCACCGCTACTGATCATATCTTCTGTTTTGATCTTTTGAGACTTTCCATGAACTTACGATATCTTTTTTTATTTCTTGCACGCAGTCTTTGATCTCTTTCTTTGTTCGTCTCACTATTATAGTGAGATAACATATGTGCAGCAAATTTTTGAGAGGTGTCCAACACACCATTACATTTAGGACATGTATAGGGACCAAATTTCTTATACGGTAGGCTATGTGTACGACCATCATAATGATCGTCATCATTTTTCTCATCTTTTTCAGAATCTATATAAGAACCAATTTTTTCAAAAATATTGGTTGGTTTGGGAATTTTCTTCAGGGATCGACCAGCTTGCGAAACACGGTTGTGCTTTGATGACAAGGAAACCATGTCTAAATGTTGACGATCAACAAAATCTTCCTGCGGAAACACGATATTTAGAGGGGTAGGCTTCAAAATCCCGGAATGGTTATCAAGAAACTTTGGAAGATGAGATATAGGGTTCCAAGTATTTGTAGAATCCATGGCACGTTTGACACGTTCAATGTCATAGTGGACATTGTTAAATAGATTGGAAGGAACAATAGTTGTATACCTATTTATGATGGTTTGAGTGAAAGATACTTGAGTAAAATGATATTTCTCTTTAGTAGGGAAATAATTGGCACGAGAAATAGAATCAAAATTTCTTTTTGTCATATGTGAATTATTAAATCCAACATAAGATGAAGAGACATGTGAATTTTGATAAGAAGAAAGGGAAGGAGGAGAAGGAAACGAATATCTATGGTTCATGCGATCAGATGTAATGAACATCGAGCGAACCATTTTGGAGTTGTGATTCATTTCGATGGGAAGTGATTCACGATGGTTTGAGGTATCACCACCATAAATATTGAATCTATTTGGGATGGAAGACATTTTGAAGCTTCAAGTGTATCTAAACTATTTCCCTATGTATCCTTTTATATAATTTCTTAAAGTGCAAAAAGGTAATAAATTGAAATTCATGAATTCAAAGTCAATATATATTAGTTAATTTCAAATATGGCGTGTTATTGATTACTTTGAATAACTAATTTTGGCGAGTTATTAATTTTTGTTGACTAGTTAGTTATATTTAAGTATTAAGTTTTGAATTGTACATTCTTTCCTAAAAAAATAGAAGATGCATTTTTAATGTTGACTTTTATCTCTCAAATCTTGTTGGATTTTGAACACATGGTTTTGTGTTTATAATTTTTCTTATTGATAATTAGATTCAAATATTTTAAACATTAATGCTCCATCACATATGTACAGTATACAAGTGCTTAAATTATAGGGGTGATTGAGATTTGTGAAGGACTTTAAAAATTGTAGC
>NW_003302548.1:6241137-6259038 GCF_000004255.2 Arabidopsis lyrata subsp. lyrata | reverse complement strand
AAGAGTCACTATGCGAACGGACAATGTAAATAAGGTCTGACTAGGCGAACATACAGAAGTAGGAAATGAAACAACATTTATTCGGCAGTAAGCAAAAAAGCCGGAGTGTCGTCGCACATGCACTTTGAGTTAGGAAATTCTATTCGGTGAGCAGAACACTTGAACTCCTTGACCAGCAAGGTCGAGAATTGGCATCATACAGTCCGGAATGCGAGCATATTCGGAGATTCCAAGCTCGGTCCAATCTCCGGGGTGGGAGTTAAGGATGTAAAGGTCTCTCGATATCGCGGTAACCCTGCGCTGCATTCGATGTATCTTTTTCTGGAGTTTCCTCCTCTCCAGTGTCAGCTTCTGGTCGAATCGCAAACGCCTTTGTGAATGCCATCTTTGTTTCTTGATCTCTGTCTGGGAGGTCCTTGATCAAAGCACACAGAGCTCGGATTTGGGATCTGAAGAAGTCGCGAGGTGGAGAAGGCCGCCTACTTGGCACATTTGGAGCATCTCCATCCATCATTCTGACCCTGGAGAAATCAGACATGGACTCCGAACATCTAAGGTTGAATTCCATATCTGCAAACAGAAAAGAGGATGATGGGAAATAAAGAAAAGGTGAAGTTACAATTTATAAGGACATCGTATTCCTAGTAGGCCGTGTTTTCCATCCTGGAACGGAGTGATTCGCGAAAGGATTTATGCCCTTTAACCAATCCTGCATTTAAGACGTATCTCCGAGAATATTTTGAGAAAAAGGAAAGCATCCTACATTTAAGACGTATCTCCGAGAATATTTTGAGAAAAAAGAAAGCAGTAAAATTTTCCATAAACAAAATGGGCCGAAGCCCATTACGAGTTTAAAAATAAAAAAACAAGGTAAAGTAAGGAAAACGGAGTTCGGGACATTTATGGAAGGGGCTCAGGAACAGGCTCCTCCATCGCCGATTTAGCATCCAAAGTGGATGCCTCGTTCTTGCTACCCACTTCGGGCTCGTTCCGAACGCGTTTTCGATGGATGCTGCCCTCCTCCTCTTCGCTGTCGGATGGATCGATTTCGACCGGGGCATTCACGGGCCCCGGAACTTGGCCTTTAGCACGGAGATACATTTGGAGCATCTTCGGGATCTCTGCAATAGAATCAAAGTTCCTCCACTCCCATTGAAAGGGATCACTCTCCAAAGCCCTCACTTTCCTCTCCACTCGAGCAATGCGAGCCTCGAATGTTTGCCTTTTAAGACCTAGCCGCTGTCTCTCATCGCACAAACGGCGATGTTTGTCGACGACCTGGCATGGAGACAGTTAAACTAAAGGGGGGGGGCAAAAAATTCTGACCAAAGAGGTCGAATACTAACCTTATCCATAAAGTCACAAGCCTCTTTCTTCTCCTTCGAAGGAAAGTGAAATACGGCGTGAGGAAAGAGAACACTGGCCGGCTCGAAACCATCGCCGGACAAGAATAGTGGGCTGCCAGGGTCGACGGGGGTCACATCTTTGTTTTCCATTCTCGTAATATTTCTCAAGTAAGATTCTGAAGTCGTATTTGAAGAAAGGTCAGAGGTAGATAAGCCCTTGTTTATAATGGTTTAGGGTTTGTCTTGGAACCGTAAATCCAATAATGGTAGCATGCCCGAGTGGTTTAAACCGTTTTTGGAAATTGAGAAAAGGCAGTTATTGCCTTAAAGACGTGTAGCTTTTTCTATTTTCCAAGGAGGGGAAAGGGAAAGAGCAACCGTCGCATTTAAGGCGAAAAGCCCATTAAGTACAAAAAGTTTTTTGAGGCCCAAGCCCAACAAATTTACCGAGTTGACTAAACCCGAAGTGGGAAACTCGCGTTAAGCCGAGCTCAGTTCTCGCACTCTAAGAGAAATGTCTAATCAGCCTAAAAATCTCGAAACATAGCCACAAGGCCAAAAGGTGTTAAAAGCGGACTTTGCAAACCCGCACACTGTTTTAACCAAATCCTCTAGGGATTATAACTTGAAAAGGTTTAAAAGCCTCCTTAGGCAAATATCTTGTTTTAAAAATGAAAAAGAAGCCTCCTTAGGCAAAAACATGTCCAAAGATAAATTTTAAGTTTTCAAATGAACGGGACAAGCCCCAGTTTAGAGTGGATGCAGCCACTACGGGTCAGCAGCCACCTCGGGCTCGACTTTGATTTAACAAAGCTTCATTCGGTTCCTTGGCCGAGACTTGTTCAGAAGAAGTTCCCTGCTCATTCCCGAAGGCACAGTCATCTTCCGAGGTGACCACCGGTACAGCAGGAACCTCGAATGGGGCAGCACCTTCCGGCTCACTTGAACCTGGGAGTGATAGTTCTAGTCAGTCAAAAACACAAAGCATGTAAATAGTGAGTGTCAAGAGTGGGATTTACCGGCCCAGTCTAGACCCGATTCACCCAAGGGAGGTGATTCGGTGAAGAATTCCTCGAACTGGTGAGGGTTGAAGGATGAAACGGGAAGAGCTGCAAAGGAGAAATCCTCTTCATGGATTTGATCTAACAAGAGTAGATTGCTCTCGTGTTCCTTGATATCCGATTCAAGCTCAGATCGCGCCTTTTCGGTTTGAATGAAGCGGATGGCCCCTTGAATCAGCTCCATCCCGCGTCCCTTGACCTCCTTTCTGGACTTTGATGCCGACTTTGCCAACTCTGAATCTCGCAGCTTGACGACCACTTTGTACCTCGCGTCAAGTTTGACGAGTTGGTTATTCAAAGAATAAGCAGTCGATTCAGACTCGGAAAGTCTACCTTGAACACTAGAAAGTTCAACTTCAAGTCGCTCATTCCGGCTGTACTGGTCTTGCAGCTCATCTTTCGTCTTCGAGAGTTTGGATGAATATTGGTCGACTTGGTCTTCCAATTCCTACTTAGAGTCAGAAAGAGAACGGAGGTCAGCCTCGAGAGCAGAAAACTTGTCCTTCCATGTATCGATCTCCTGTTCCTGATTGAGCAACAGCCCTTCATAATGTTCAACCATGTCGTTGAGCTCACTGTTTGCCTAGTATTAAGCACAAACCCAAAATGGTAAGTCAATACGAAAAGTAAAAACGAGACCGGAAAAGTAAGGCGGAACTAACCCGATATGAATGATAAGCATGAAATAAGAAGCGTTCGCGGATTGCGGAGCGCCACTTGTCGAAGGCTGGTAGGACCGCACCTGTTCGAGTCTTGAAGCATCGACGAACTTCTCACGCTTAGAAGCTCATTCAGTTCGGGGACTCCGATAATGTACCCGGCCTCCGCCGAAACGGTTATAATCCCAAGGATGGTTCGAAGAAGATTGGGGGTTAATTGAGGTAAAGCAATCTCAAGAGCTGCTAAGTATCGGACTAGGGCTTCAGGGAGAGGAAAGGTTAATCCGCAGCCCTTGAAATAGATCTCGTACACGCAGAAGTAGCCAACGCGATGGTTTTCCGGGGACTCCGTAGGACCGGCTATCTGCGACTCCGCCATGATTCCAGGCGGAATCCGGCAAAGCTCTTTCAATCGTTCGAGAGATTGAAGAGTACAGGTGGATCTGTAGTGAGGACCAACGATGTCATTAGGACGGGTGCATTCGTCTCTGCTAGAACCTCTTTCGTCGTAAGTCGGGGACTCGGGTCTATCGGAATCGGAATTCATCGGGAAAGGTGGAAGAATTCGAGGTTCGGAGAAAAGAAATTTGACGAGAGAAGCAGAGAGAGATTTTAATCTAAAAAGGAGAAGAGTAAAAGTGAAAAATGAAAAGAAGTTACCTCACGCAAGCTAAGTGGTGATGACGGAACCGCCTCGGGAGTCGTGGGAGAAGTGGGAAGGTTTTTTCCACTTTAATAGTAATTAGTTAAGATACGGTCATAATGATGACAGATGTCACGCAGATAAATATGGATAGAGCCCAAATTAAAGGATTGATGGAATCTTGGCGGGAAATTAGAGGATTCCCAAAACGCAATCTTTGGTCATTGAAGCATTAAAGTCCTCCGAATTGAAGTAACACTTCGAAGGACTTGGGGGGCTAATTGTTGGTGTCGGATCCCGCACAGATAGTTCGGGACCAACCAAAGATTGCCATGTAGGCAAAAAATAGGGCCCATGAGTTCCTCGGGACAAAAAGGAAGGATACGCGCGAAGTGACCACACTGCGAGGTGGGGGAACGAAGTCGAAGTCAAGGATAGGTCGGTTTGGGATTATCTGGGCTAAAAGGCGAGGCCCATGAAGATCGGAGTCAATTCAAATTCAAACGTTAGGACAATAAATTCAAAGACTGAAACAGACTTATTTAAGAGAATAATTGTATTTAATTAGGAATTGAATGTCATTTACAAGTATAAGTAAGAGGGCCAAGTGCCATGTAAAAGGGACGCAATTTTTCTAACGAATACACTATAGTCATTTTCGATTCATAGTTTTTTTTTTACCACAACTTTTGTCCTCAAGAATAATCCTTCTCACTAAATAAATAAATACTTGAGTGTGTGAATCCGACATCCACAGAACCCCCAAAGGTATAAACAACAAAAATTAACTCATAACCTATTTATATTTTTAATATTGTTATTGATAGTCATTGACGACAATGGCCTTTTCGTTTACTGGCGACTAACGATCAACGACTGCGATGAGCGACTACTTCTGTTGTTCGTTTGATAGCCGTTGCGACTGGTCGTTGTGTTGTTCGTTTGATAGTCGCTGCGATCAGTCGCTATATTTTACATATTTTTTTATTTCTTTGAATATTTTTAATTTCGAAATTATTATTTTATGAAAATTTTAATTTTAAATAAAACTTACGTTATATACTATACATTTTTTAGAAACTTAATAATATTTTTTAATATTTAATTAAACAATTCATTTAATTTAATTTAAATTATAAAATTTTAAATTAATTTTATTTTATTATTTAATTTAATCTAGTTTAGTTCAATTTAAGCAAATTTAAACCAATGTAATTAATCTTAATTTTATTTTATTAATTTTATTGTATTTTGTTTTATTTTATTTTATTTTATTTTAAATTAAATTAATTTTATTTAAGTATTAATTTTATTTTATTTTGTAGTCGCTATATTGTTCGTTTCGCAGTCGCTGGCTACCAGCGACCAGTCGCTGGAAATCGCTGAAAATTTTAGCGACTGAAAATTCGGGTCTCTGGTCGGTGCAACCAGTCGCTGCGATTGGTCGCTGGTCGCAGTCGTTGGTCGCAGGCGACTGCCAAACGAATATGACCGATCTTGAATCAATTTTAGTATGAATTCTGTTGAGGAAATAAAAAAACATTAAATTATATTTTTTTTATCACAAGTCTTTAAAATGCTCATATTTTTTTCCCCCTTTTAATATCGTTTATGGTGGTAAGGTACTGATATCTCTGATTTATGTCTGTGAGCTTGATTTAATGTTTAACTTCCACAAGGTACTAAAACTTCTTGCTTTCTTACCAAAATGTGTCTCAGTCATTTGATTATCAGACAGAATGTGATTGGCACTAGAATAGTTTTAATAAGAAAGAGGGAAAATAGATTAGGCGGTTTTGGACCAATTGGTTAGTGGGAGAGTAAGAGAATTCATGAACAAGTATCTAAGGCTTGGTGTTGTGTTCTTGATTGTAACCAGCAATTCAGGATTAATAGAGGAAGAATTGTTTCGTTCTTACCATAAATGTTTGTGTAATTGTTTCTTCTTTACCTATGTTTAGCAAATTCTCCCTGATATATTTAAGTGCTTTATGAAAATACTCAAATGATGATGATTCTTGTTTGGCATACCATATCAAGCTTGTGTCCTTTTTATGGAAAAATACTGATGGATAAATTGTGTTGCTTCGAGATTTCTATTACCTCTTTGTTGCAGGCGATCATCGAGAGGATGTCAGAACTGGACAAGCTAGAGTGATAAAATATGAGACAAAGTGATAGTCAAGGTTATGTTATGTCTTCTATTTTGCTCTTTTCTGTTATGTTATGTCTACATTAACCCCAAAAGATAGAAAAACATATACAACGGGACAACTCAAAGAAAGCTAGTAGTATGAGACATGGTATTCAGATCCTTTTTGTCTTTTACACAATGTTAGACAATCAAAGAATTGATGGAGAAATTTGCTTAGCTTATATCAACCCATGAATTTTGACATTTTGAAATCCTTGATAACCTGATAAGGGATTCATATATACGGTAGAATATCGAAGTCTTTCTGCAAATCGCGGTCTTTTGCATATGGATCCACCTATCAGACTTTGTAATAACCTGATAAGGGATTCATATATACGGTAGAATATCGAAGTCTTTCTGCAAATCACGGTCTTTTGCATATGGATCCACCTATCAGACTTTGTAATAATCAACCCCCATTGCAATACCTTCTTCCTCTTCTTCTTTCGATTCGTTACTTGTTCTCACTCGATAATTAACGGAAACTCAGGTGGATGATAACGTATTGAACCTACTAGTTGCATGCAATATATAGAATAAAATACATTCAAAGACGAGACGTTATAGCATAATACATAAAGCAAAAATCAGCAAAGCCACATTTCCTAAAGTTACTTTGTTCTTTACAAAACAGAATCCTTAGTTTTCTTTTTCTTTGCTCAATTTTACATACCCTTCTTTCCCTCAGGACTGTGGCCAACAGACTCCAACTGGTTCCTCAAATTCTGATTATCCTCAAGAAGCCTATCATACTCCATAAGAAACCCATCAGCTTGCTTTCTCAGAGCCTCTGTTTCACCTTGTGCACCTTTTAGTTCTTTGCCTTTGCTTTCACTCTCCGATTCCAATGTCTTTATCTTCGCCTTTAACGCCGCGATTTCTTCCCCAATTGCTTTCACTTCCTCCCCACTTGTGTTTTTTCCATCCTCAAAACCTCTGTTCTGCTTCTTCGCAGTCTCCATTGTCTTCCTCAACAACCGAAGCTCTCTAATGTAATGGTGTAGTCGATCAATCATAAGCGAGAGAAACAACACAAATCCTGAAATATAGAAAAATTCAATAACCTCAATCCTCAAAGAGTTAACCCTAAGCAAATCAGATTCGTATTAGATTCGTAATATGGTCAGACCTAAGTATCACAATTTTCCCTAATTACACTCCTTAATTCAATAACAAATCCAACAAACAATTCTTACTAATCTAAGAGAGTGACACTAAGCAAATCAGATTCATATTAGAATGGTATTATGATCAAATCTGATATCTGAATTCTAAGGATCAAGATTTGCCCTAATTATATCCTTAATCACAGATTTAACAGAATCATCACAAACCTCAATCAAAACCAAATGAAGAGTAACCCCAAAGCAAATCAAATTCATATCAGATCTAAGGATCACAATTTTTCCCTAATTATTCCTAAAATCAATTTCTTACTGAATTAAGAGATCGAAAATTTAGTGATTATACCCATAAGAGAAGCTTCGAGAAGATACTTCGAAGCAAGAACTTGATCAGTAGGATTAAGAACAGCACCATCTTCAGATCGGCGTTGGATTTTGACTAAACTGTAGATACTCGACAACAGAACGATGAACACGGTAATTCCGATGGTTTTCACGACGACGGGACCACGGCCACGTTTGATCCGATCGAAGGTGAGGATGATTAGCTTTCGGAGAGGAGTTTTGAAGAGGAGAAGAAGGATTAGTGCCATTTCGGCGAAGATCACTGTGTAAAGGAGGTGGATCATTGTTCGTCGCCGGTGAGAGTAAACCCTAGATTGATGATCGGAGAAGAAGAAAAAGGAGAGAGAACGTAACGTGTTGTTGTGTCGGTCAATGGAAATAAATGAAAAAGCGTTACTTTTTAAGTGGGTTTTAAGATATTTTGTTGGGGCAATAAATGACACGTCATCTTACTTTTTTTAAATCATTTCCAATCGTTTGCTGTTAACTAAAATACACGTATATAGAACTCATGTCGGCAACCATGAAGTTTGTGATTCAAATTTTATTTTATAATATTGTAAACTAGTGTTTGATCCGTGTTCTGCTTTTTTATTACTCCTTTCTATTATATAAGATTTTTTTTACTTTCAATAAATGATTTATATTAATTTAATAATTTTTAATTGTTTTAATTATACAATATTTTCTTTTATTAGTTGGATTTTTATAAATAAGAAAATATTTATTATTTCTTAATTTTTCTGCTTTAGTCCAAACATCTAATAAAATGGGACAAAGAGAATATAACAATAGATAAAATCGCAAATTTAAACTAGGGCTAGGACTATTATCCGGGATCCGCTCTGATCCGCTCCAAAAAAAAGGATATCCGGATCCGGATAATAGAATCATAGATCCGTTTAAAACGGATCCGGATCCAGGTATCAATATTTTTGTGATCCGATATCTGGAACCGGATAAATATCCGTTACCTAAAAATATCATTAAAATATATATGTAATCGTTATATAAATTAACACTTGAAAACAAATATGACAGAAAATAACGAAGGCTTACAAACTCATATATATAACAGCGTGGAGAAGGCTGTGGTGCGGTCCATCCAAATCCGCATGAATTATCCATATATTTTTATTTTTAATTTGCAAATATTAAAAACAAGAATATATGTGTTGTAATACATATCTAAAAATTCTTTCACTCTAACGTAACACCTCTCTCTCTCCTTTTCTTTTTTTTTTTTCTCCTTTTTGACTTTATCTTTCATCTCCACAAATTTTGAGGTAATGTCTTTGTAATTTGTTCTATAATCATAATTTCAACCATGGGCATGAGTGTAATTGTGAAATATCTTTTCATAATTTTGTCTCCATAATATTAGGCATTAGCATACTATTATTTATTATATTAGCCACAACAGTTTTTATTATTATTATTGTGCTTTTCTATGGTTGAAACTTTTAAAAGATTTAGCAATAATTATATCAAAAAACTTTATTTTAGATCAATTAGAATATTTAAGATTCATAAATCTATGAAAATGTTTCTTCATTTTCAGAAAATAATAATAATTTATAATTATTAATATATTTAATTCTAACATATTTATCTATAATCTGTAATACGTACCGCTTGTTGCTCTTTTACCATTCAAACATTTTAGTGTGTAGTTTTTTACCAATCAAACGTTATTTTGTACCGCTTATTTTGTACTAACCACACTTGTCCCGCAAATACGTTTTTTCTGCATATACCGCAGTTGAACCGTACCGCACTATAATAACGATGTTCCCACACAACAAAAACGCTATTACCATTCGGACCCATAATATTTTCTCTTTGCTTTTTGACGTTTGTCCACATCGGTTACGTAAACTCATTTTGTCTTCTGCAAGTGTTATAAGAGCACCTCCAATGGTTGGATCCAAACAAGATTTATAATTTTAACAATGGAAAATAAAAAATTTAGAATGTTTGAGTGTTTTTTATTTTGAGACAGTCCAATGGTGAGATCCAAAAAGTGAGGATCTAAAAATTTCAAATTTTGAAAAAATGTGTATAAGTTGTTTGTGTTACAAGATTCATGTTCCATTATATGAGCAGAGCAAACTTCGATGGGCCTCCAATCAAACTTCAGCAAAGAAAACCAAAAGAAACTTGATTAAATTGATGCGGTGAGAACCAAATCATGGCTAATGGATGAATCGATACTATGGACCAGAAACATGGGAACAAACAGTCTAACCCTAAGCACAATCATGCCCTACTCGTCTTCAGTTAACCCCAATTTAACTTAGAACAAAGAACCCTAAATTTTCGAAAATCGCAGTCCTAATTTCTATAGCCTCAAGTAAAAAAACAATTTGTATTATGGGTAAGAGATTCGTACCCTCAGAAAGAGATTGGTGAAGGAAAAACGCCGATTTATTGAAGAAAATACTCTGATTGCTTCATTGAAAGTCGCGGATTTGCTTAACCTAGTACCTCCAAATTGCTGAACCCAACTCGCCAATCGTGACCAGCGTCAGTGGAGATGATGTTCACGCCGCATCGAGGAGTCCGAGCTCAATCTTCTCCTCCGTTTGCTTCGGATTTCGTCTGACAGAGCTCAATTGCCGTGCATGAGAGAGAGAGATAGAGGGAGAGAGAGAGAGATTAAAAAAAAAACACGGAGTCAAAAAAATTTCCCTCTTCTACAAATATATCCACCAGTAATATAGCGACACGTATGAGATCCAAACTAATGTCTAAAAATCCAATTTTGGATATGAGTCTATTGTTTTTTTTTTTTTTTTTTTTAAATTTATTTTTTAGATCTTTTTATACTTAGATCTCATACTTATATCTCCCATTGGAGGATCTAAAAACATTTTATATTGGGGTTTTATTTATCGCCATGCTTCACTAACAAATCATAACGTTTTTGTTGCAAAACAGATCGTTATCACGTGTAAGCCCATTTGACTTTACATTTGTCTGGCTTCGACTCTAATTACATTTGTAAGAATATTAGAATTCTAGAAGTATCGCACCTGCCATCGGAAGAATATAGAATCCACGAACTGAAAGAGAATTTGGGACTTATAGACCGTTGGTGCATGTTTAAGAAACTACTCAACAAATAAAAATAAAAGTGCTCATTTCTGATATAGTACTGTTAGATGTCCTTCATTTTCAATATAAAACATTATATCGTATAATCAACTTATCATTTCAGAAATTACAAAATAAATTAAAAACCACAATAAAATTTTAATTGTCTTTTAAATTAACCTTTGAACTCTGATACCTTTTAAGAAATATGAATTTCTTACTCCAAATCAGCTAAGAGTGTGTGAACAATCTATGTCCATTATATACTATGTTAAAGATAAAACTCATACAATTTCACTTGTAGTGTTGGACATTCCAAGAGAACTAACCAACTAGTATCCAACATCGGAAAAACGGTGTATTTCCCCACGAAAAGTATCGCATCATAATAGATAGAGCCCAAATTTTAACCCCGATCTATAAGTCCTTGACAACAATGTTTTATGTCTATTTCTCCTCGAAACGTAAGTTCAATAGCTAAATCTCTCCGAATTAATACTTCTAGATCTATTAAGACACATGTCTGGGTTTCGTCGGTTATTGTTTACTTAACCGTTTATAACCAAAGAAAACCTAATTTTGACCCGATTAAAACACAAACCCAATACCCTTCTTCTTCTTTCCTCTCCTTCTTCTTTTCTTCACCCGATTTCAAAATCTGGGTTTTGTTATTGTCAAAAATTTCTCTTTTTCACCCGATTTCAAAATCTGGGTGGTTTTTTTATTGTCAAAATTGGAATTCACTTTTCTTCTTGTTATTAAACCACTTATGATTAAGATTTTTACCAGCCAAAATCCTAGAACACGATCGTCTCGATTATAAGAAACAAAAGAGGTGAAGAGAGAATCACATATTAAATAGGAAATTGTATAAATGTCAAACACAAACACTAATCAAAGCTTAGACATATACACATAACTCTGTTAATCAATAATCTCTGAAAATCCAATCCATTGTATGTATATGTCTTAATCTCTTCATAAACATGGAGATTCCAAGCAAGCCATGTATAAAACTAAGTCCACTAAAGCTTAGGCACTTCAAAAGCAGTCTATTATATTGACACATTACTGTTCAATTGACATTCAAAAACAGAGAAATTATGCTCCATGGAAGCTTCGTCATTCCCGCCGCCTTCGCCGCAAAACCAGTCCTCGTCGAAGAATTAGCTCTTTCACCACCACCACGATCTTTACCTTTACCATAACCGCGATTTCCCACTTCTCCTTGCGATCAAGCCAATGATGATACTTCTTATCATCTTCTTCCTCAACAAAGCTAACTCTTATCACTTTACTCTTCTTCTTCCCATCCATGTTAAGTGTATTCACCTTCACCACATTGAATCCATAAAAAACAGAGTTTGAAGAAGAGATCGATTTGGTTAATCTCAAATTTGCATCCCAAATCGATTTGGTTAATCTCATCAATCTCAGAATCTTCATGGCGAAGAAGAGAGACTAATCAAAGCTTATCAATATCAAAGACCCATTGATTTCATCAACCAAAAGTTAGTCTTTTGTTATTGTTTTTAAACGAAGAGAATCCTAGCGATGTCAAATTGATGGTATCGAAACCCTAAATATTTTGAAGCGAAGAAGAAGAAAAAGTTCGATCGGGTCGTTAATGGGTCGGCCGGGTTTGAGTTAATTTTTGATAATTTCGGTTTAGTTTTGGTTAAAGTTGGTTTTAAAATGGTTAAGGCTGAATTGGTGTACACTAAACCGACGAAACCCAGATACGTGGGTTAATAGATCTCGAAGTATTAATTCGGGGAGATTTAGCTACTGAACTTACGTTTCGGGGAGAAATAGACATAAAACATTGTTTTTAAGGGCATATAGACCGGGATTAAAGTTTGGACTCTATCTGTTATGATGGGATACTTCTCGTGGGAAAATAGACCGTTTTCCCTCCAACATCACACTCGCATTGACCGAATTTTCATGGCTTTTTATATAATCTTAAGGAAACGGCAATAAAACTCTAAGTGGACGTAACTAACAATTTGGATTGTTATATAGGATTGTGGTTAAACGTGACTAACAATTTGGCCCGGTCATATTATACAAATATTACTTTGGATATGGTCCTTAATCCTTATCCATCAAAAATGTAAATTTCCAACGACTATTTATTTTTAATATATGCAAAAACTAAGTGGATATCTAATACTCCCATTTTGTCTTCCGACAAGAAATATATTTATTTCAACTTAAAGTATTTTCATGTTACGTATCACCCGTCATTCATGGGAAAGTAGATAAAATCGATTTTCATTTTCTATGATTACAATATATACATTATGATTATTTAGTGATTCAATATTTTATTCCCCATATAATATTAGATAACGAATATATGTTCCTCGTTCCCTCCTATTTGCATTTTGATTCTAAATGCTCTAAGATTGGTTTGTGGAAAAAAAAAAAAGATTGGTTTGTGGGTGATTACGTGATCTTTTCTATATTTCTTTCATCGTAGCAATGCTTTCTGTATTAGTAGACATATTTCTGCATGTCAATAAATTTCGAATAATTTAGGAGGCATATTTCTGTTTTCAATAAAAAGGATGCATTATTCCATCGATGTATTATTCCTGTTTATTCTTAACACAAAACATTTTTTCTATTGAATTTTGTATACTGGAAACTCAATCATCTTGTGCAAGTTAAAAAATAATAGAAAGAAAAAAAAACCATTAATTAGTTAATTTAAATTGTTATTTTTTTGAAAGAAAAAAAAACATTAGTTAGATAATATCTACATATCAAGCCATTACAAAATCTTTTATTATCAATGTCAGTTTGATGTTTCGAAAGAAAAAAAAAAAATCAAATGTCAGTTTGGTGATATTTACATGTAAGAATATTTGATATCACCAAACAGAGATTGATTTTTTCAATTCACCTCCAACAATTTCATTTCGTTGAACCTTTTTTACATGGTAAGACATTGATATCGTTATGTGGTGCTGCCAATAAGAATAAGGTCGATTAAGAGAGAGAAAGCATCCATATAATATTTGATATCGTTAACATATCGAACATATGTTATCCTCATTCTCTTCCACTTGAATATTAGATTCCCAATCCTCTAAGATTGATATGTGGGCTGTTCTTCTCTATTTACGTTTCATCGTAAGAAGAGTTCTGGATTAGCAACATATTTCTGCATGTTGGTAAAATTCGAATAATCTATAAAGAAATTTTCAGAAAAGGACAGTTTTTATTATTTGTCTCACCAATTGACAAAGTGGGGAAAGGGTTTCACGGTTTGACATTTAGCCAGATTTCTGACGAAAATGTCCCTCAACTAGAGACGTTACTGTGCTGGTTCGGTTTCTCTGATTTTGTTTTATTTGGTTTGTAAATATTTTTGAATTTAAATTAAAAAAAAAAAAAGAAGAACGGCGAAGAAAGCGAAGAGAAAGAGGAGGAAAAATCAGAGTACAAACCGTTTCCATTCTGAAAATCTAATATCTCATTTTGATTCTTTTACTTGGAAACGACCAAAAAGGGGAAAATTCCGGCGAATTCCGTTTCCATTCATCTTTAAATCTCTCATTATCTTACGACCAAAAGCAAAGAAATCTCCGACGAGTAAGATATCGGAGTACAGATGACTGCGAAGAAAAAGATTCTATTGAACAAGAAGACTCGGCGCCGCGCGAAGGTAGCGAAAAGTTCGGAGAAGGGTGAAGCGAATAGTTCACCGGAGAAGGGAATCGAGATTCCGAGTCCCTCGCCGGAGCCCGAGAGCACAAGTCAGGGTAAGTATCTGTAAACACCGAAATCAAATTTAATTGGGGATGGGGATTTAGGAATCGGAAATATGGGGATACTGATTTCGAATCGAGGATTTAATCCCCATATTTCTGGGTTTTCAAACTAAATCGATTTTTGCGCCAAAATAGAAAATTGAGAAGATTTATGTTCAAATCTGTGTACGTACGCGAAATTGGAGTTTTAAATTTTTCTACTTTAAGTGATTTTGAAAAAATGCGTATATGATTAATGGCCTACTAGGGTTTATTCGTTATAGTGTTCGTATGTTAAATTAGTTATGGATATTATAAACTGACATATTTCTATTACACATAACTTGCAGGAAGCATGGATCCGATTGAAGAAGGTAATACTGGTGAAGGATGTGAAGAGTTACCGCCGAGGCTTTTTGCTCTGGATAAGTACCCTACTGAAACGAAGATCAATGCGTATTCCAAACCGGAATGCCTTGCTGATATTGCAACAGCCCTTAAAGGAACTGAAGAAATGGGTTTTCTCCTATCTTCTCCTTTTGGAGAGCTCTTTAATATCCCTCCTAACATGGTATCATTTTCTGGCAAGCTAGTTCTTGGCATGATTTACCGTCAGTTAGTGACCAAAAAACGTTATGAGATGTGGATGGTTTTTGGTGGTCATCCACTGAGGTTTGGATTAAGAGAATTTTATCGGATAACCGGTTTGGAGTGTGGGAAGTATCCGGAAAAAAAAAGCTTTGGAGAAAGTGGTAACGGTGAAAAAGGGATGTACTTCTGTGTGGAAGGCTCTATTTGGTAATAAGTCTCCAACTATTGATGATTTGGTCGTGAGTTTGAAGACAGAGAAAAAATGCCAGGATGGATGAGACTAGCATTAGCGCTGATAATCATTGTTGATGGTGTTCTAATCTGTCAGAAGCAGCGAGTCCGACCTGTTTCAAAGACAGTTGAGATGACGAAAGACCTTGATTTCTTCTGCAAATACCCATGGGGAAGGCTTGCTTTCAACCGTACACTGGACAGGATATCCATATTCAAATCCGCTAAAAAGATAGAAGATGTGATAATTGGTTGCAAGCAGCAGTCTTATATGGTCTATGGCTTCCCACTAGCGATGCAGCTTTTTGCCTTCCAAACTATCCCATCTCTTCGTAAGCTAGTTCCTTCTTCTGCAGATGTAAACTTATTCACTCAGAGGTCAGTCAAAAATCTGGCCAAAATGCATCCAATCCGGACTTCCAGTATCTTGGAGTGCGAAGCTGCAGATCAGGTGTGTACGCTTTCTAATATACGTACATCGGATGATAAAATAATGCGTACATTCACTAAGACGTTAAAAACAAAATCTTATAGGTGGATGTCACCTATATTGTGGATCCAGAGGATACTGATTGTCCTGAATCCTTAGTATGGAATAAGGAAGTTGAGGATCCTAGAGTTGATTACATTTTGTGCAAGCTGATAGATGGGCACAAGTGGTCCGAAAACACATGGGTTGGAGGTCATGATGAGTGTCCAAAGCAGCTGCGGCCAGAAGAGAAAGGTAAGCATAAGTACAAACGATTTTCTCATTTATGAAAATACTCCTCTAATATAAAAACATAAATAAACTCAGTTGGTGCAGTCCGGAAGAGGCAACTACGGCAAAGAGCTCCGGTTGCTAATAAAAAACAGAAAATTAATGTTTAAGCTGAAGAGAATGACAACGCTGGGGAAAGTTTAGAAGATGAGAGGTTTGATAAGTATGTTGTTGAACTAAGGCGGTGTATGAGGAGGCAAGAAGCACAAAGGAACAAACTACATATGGAATTAAAAGAGTTCATCCGTGAAGAGATTCGTGCTGCTCTAAATCCAAAGGGCAAAACACAAGTACAACCTGAACCTTCCAGGGTATCAAAAAGCCCTATTAAAAAGGTGGACAAGCCAATGGTAAAGAAATCTCGAAATGTTCAGATTGGAACAAGAAGATCTCCTCGACTGAAGAAAATGAATACTTCAGAATACAATGTTGATGATGTACCTCCACCTTCTGAGAAGGTATGTCGTGTACGTACATTATGTTTGCGAAGATAATGTACGTACATACATTATGTTTGCGATGATAATGTTTTTTATGTTACAGGATGAAGAGAAAACTGCCCCTGAATCTGCTAGAAAAGAAGCAGATATGTCTGACAATGAAAGTGCTGGACTTTATTATGGTGGACCTTCTGACGAGGTATGTCGTGTACTAGAAATAGTCACAGAGTGTAGTATTGTACGTACATAAACTATAAATATGTTTATTTTCTTTATTTCAGGACGAAGTCATATGTGATAGTGGTGAATATGACAAAGGACCGCTAGATTCAGCTACCAAACAACAAGATAAGTCTGACACTGAAATGGAAGACATTTCTGAAGATGATAAGGACGTGTTGCCTGACGAGGAAACCAACACTGGAGATGATAAGGACGTGTTGCCTGATGAGGAACACAAAACTGGAGATGATGAGGACGTCTTGCCTGAGGATGAAACCAAAACTGGAGATGATCAGGACATGTTGCATCAGGAGGAAAGCAACGTTGGAGATGATCAAGAATTGTTTAATGCTCCTAGTTCCCCAAAACGTGGAGCTGACGAATTGGAGGTATGATCAAGTCAATGTTAAACTTTGAGTGACAGATAATAATGACCTACCCCTTAACTAATGAGTAATGAACCAATTGTAGGCTTCTCCGGCTGATGAACCTACAATTGCTGGTCAGAGGAATGCTGGAGGGGCTATTGCCGTTGATGGCAACCTTAGTTCTACGCCTTCACCGTCTTCTGTAATCGTATACACTGTAAGTTACTTATATGTTAGTACAATAATTTTGTTCCTCATTAATGTAACATAGTAACAAAGTAAATATTATGTATTCATCAGGTACTAAAAGAGTTGGGAACCTCTGTTGATGTAACTGCTGGTACCAATGTCATCGAGGTAACTGTGTTTATTAAATTAACTTATAAGTTCTATACATATGATGTACGTACATAAGCGTTATTGCGTACATATAACTGATGGTGGTGTACGTTATTTCGATAAGGTTGAACCAATGGTGAAAGCAGATATCATTTTGGGAGGAGATAACAACACTATCGTTAATGAGGCTAAAACAACCGCATCTGCTCCTCAAAATCTTGTAAGTCTATATATGTTATTTACATATCATTCAATTATTTCAATATAAGCTTTCTATTTGTTTGATTTAGTAATTAAATATATTTTTCAGGAGGAAACAAAAAATAATTTTGATGTGGGAGTAAGTGAGTCTCAAAAACCTGAGGATGTTGTCCCCATAAAAGAGAATAAATCTATTAAAAGAAGAGTTATTTTTGAGGATAAAGAGGATATAACCGCCTCTACCATGGAAAATCAAGTAAGTTATAGAGGCTGTTGTTAATAAATTATATACATATATCTTTAAGGTTTTAAATATGAATGTAAAATAATTTGACATTTTTTTGGTGCAGGAGGAACCGAAGAAGGATGCAGGTGTGGCAGGAAGTGATGGTCAAATTCCTGATGATTCCAAGGATGTCGAGATATTAATTGAGTCGAAAGAATCATCATCAAACTCTGCGTTTTTGGTCAAGGCCGGAAATGAACCATACAACCCATTAGAGAAGGTGAACGATGC
>NW_003302548.1:6181902-6239703 GCF_000004255.2 Arabidopsis lyrata subsp. lyrata | reverse complement strand
ACACCATTATACGGAAAAAAAAAAAAAAAAATAAAAAACGCCCAAAGGTTATGAGTGCAACTAGCCGGACCGGCATAGCATGATTGCGAAGATAATGGCTCACAAATTTTGGTGGTACTACAGCCTCTCTTAAGATCAGGCCCTCGTGGAAGGGACATTGTATACCGGCCCGACGTACTCCAAGATGCAAATATTTACAGTTTGTGCAGTGATCCCGATGACTTCCATGCAGCTGGTCATGATCCAAATGACATCCACACCGAAGGTCGCTTTAGACCTTTCTTCAAAAGATGTGTAGATGCTGGAAATCCAATAGCTATCTATCATGAAGGACTACGTCTTCTAACACATGAATCTGACATAAAGGGAGCTATAGTTCTATTACATCGCAATGTGCCTAATCACGCTAATGCAACACTTGCGTGTGCGATCCTCTCCATATGTGACGGTAATGCGTACATGGGCGCTGAGTATCTTCTAATGTTTGAGAGAAACCATTACTCGTTGCAGTCAGAAGAAACTCGAGACATGTGTGAGGAGTTGCTAGATGAGATTAAAAACTATGGCCTTACATACAACAATACTTATGGTGCAACATTTTCTTACCCTGAGTTTCGTGGATTTAACACTCCACCTTGCGCGATGATGTGTTACATCAGATCTGGTCCCTTTAAAAATGTGTGTAACGTTTGCTATTTATGGTGGTGTGCTAGAAGAATTAGCCAACTCCTCTAAGTTTATCTTTGATGTTACATGTTATTATTTATATTGTAGTGTGCTTAAAGTTTCATAAATATAGTACTTGTTGTTATAAATGTGAATGATTTTACACTCTTTCACAAATATCTAAAATAGTTGAAAAGGGTATTAATTTCATTGTATACTACATATGGAATGTATCTTTGATTAAAGATTTCGTCAGATAAAAGACACAAAATGTCATTTTCAATACGTACATGGTTTAGCTTTAAATGTACACACTTAGAAGGTAGATTATTTGTAGCAAATTTATCAATTAATGATCTACCTATATTGATTTGACCCCTTTCGGGATAGTTATTAAATACATTTTGTCTGACTTATATAATGAACATATTTAATATTTCTAAATGTTTCTAACAACTAGTTCCAAATATAGACGTACACGGAGAAGCTATAAATGTACACTGTTAGAAGGAGATAGACTCATTCAATAAAGCACTAAATACGTACCTATATTTTCGTCCTAATTTCGAAAGATGTATCGTTAACCAGAGGTGATGTGACATCACATTGAAGTAGTTCAACTTGTTGCCATCACATACTTGGTTATAACCCTATAAATAATGAAGCCCTCAAGTCTCTTTACACACAAATCTTTCAAACTCAAAACCGATATAATATTCTCAAAAACAAATGCCTCTCCCAACTCCTCCTCCGACCGAGATGTATATTGCGGTCCTGCTCCCAAACCCTATCAGTATACTTGTAAACTACCTTCTTGTATCTCAGACTCCAGTCGACACCCTTAGGAACCTGGTGAATGCCGTTGACATCAACTCCATCTGTATGGACGAGTTTATGACTTGGCCGCATTTCATTCAGCCCTACTCTCCTTTCCGACCGTATTTCAACTTGGAGAGGGGATCTTTGTGTGCGCAATACCTTGAAGGAGTAAGGCTTTGTACCAACTTCCTCACCGTCACTCATGGTATAACGATGCTCAGTTCGGTCTCTCCAGCCGACCCATATGCGTGCTTCGCACATGCCTTGTTCTTAACAACGACGGGCAGCTACACTGAGTTCATCCCGGTAAATGCAATGTTCTGGGAAATGATACAAAATTTCCAGGCTGCAACCGCCGTGGGAGAGTTGGTGATGTATCACATCAGTCAACTTCATCTTCAAGGCCCTCCGCTATGGCACAGATCGTGGAGGTTTGTCATCAGTCCGCCATGTGTCGGACGCTGCACATACGGACATTGCTGCCGCAATTGTTTTTTCTATTGGTACGCTCGAGAACTATGCATTTTCTACTAGAGGTGCAATGGTTATGAAGGAAGAAGCATGCAATTTTTCCACTTATGACTATGCTGCCGCTGTCACCTTGACTTTATTTCTTATGAATCTCTACCGTAATAGTCTGTTTATTTCTATGCTTTGTAATTCCCTTTCCAGGAGTCTCGCTGTGAATGAATGAAGTTAACCTTAGGTGTCTGTTTATTTCTATGCTTTGTATTTTCCTTTTGAAGGAATCTTGTTATGAATGAATGAAATCTACTTTTATGAATTAAACATATATGAATAAATAAACGTTTTGTAGTTGTACGTAATATGTATACGTACATAGTAGAGAACACTAATATTATCGTACACATCCAGGAAATGGAAACTCCGAAAATGTTATAATGTGTACGTACAATGCAGGAATTAGTCATTATGAACGGAAACTTGTCAAGAATTTTATGTTAATGGAACAAAAATTAAAAATAAATTAGGCCATATATTTTTAAGTTTGGGGAGAATAACAAACTAGAAAACAACAATATTTGTTTGTTGTTATAGCAACAAGAGATTATAGAAATAGAAATTGTAGTTGTTTTTAGAATACGATAAAAAACAAAGCAAAATGCACGCCTTCAGACTAATAAACCACCGTTTTTATCTCTTGGACTTCCGGGATGTCCGGATCAGCAAACAACTTTGATACAGGGCCTTGACTGACAAGCTTCGGGTTATTTCTCCCGGTTACCCTCCAGGAAACGAGTACTACCACAACATTACGACGAGTATAATTGCGGAAGTAACTTTGGAAGTCCAAAGCTTGTTGATTGTGGGCTTCACATTCCAAAACTTCGTTGCTAAAGTAGAGGGAAAGATAAACATGATCAGCAAATTAGGAAGTAGTTTTATTTGCAAAGGATAGAGATACGTACTATCTATCTTTGATCTTGAAAGGAAGCTTCACACCGTAAAAGTCTTCGGTGATTCCGCCAACCTCCAAAAGCGCACCAACCACATCTGGGGTATAAACCAAGATATTATGTAACTATTGCCAAAAAAATTTAAAAAAAAAATTTAAAAATACACAAGTCTAAGGTAAAACTACTCACCGACCAACACATTTTTATCAACCGTCTTCTGAATAATGTAGTCGAATTGAGTGAAATCATAAAAATTGAATGCGTCCCTTCGCAATGCGTTAGTAACAACGGTCCGATCCAAAAACCAGATCCCATACTCGTGCGCTGTTGCTTTCACTAGGTCAGCATTTTTACGTACAGAGAAAGATGTGATAATTTTCCACTCATTTTCTTTGAGTTGATCCAAGTAAAAAGGAGCAAGACGACGGTCAATGGTTGTCTCTATGCGTGAGCGGGAACCCTGCAGATTATGATGAAAAAGCAAATAAGATTTAAGCAAATGGGTTGTATGTTGGTAAAAAATTAGGAGAGGTCGGGATATTACCGATTCATCTGCCAAGATGAGTCTGATTTCGAAAACGTTAGGAGCAACAAACTTCTTAAACACTCGGACGACAAAGACACAAATTGTCCACCGAGTGATCATTGGACACAATTCAGAAATGGTATGATATCCGTCCATGATGATAACACGGAATGTAAGCACAAGGGGTGATAGTTTGTGTTTGACAAATATAAATCGAGATTTGACTGGTATTTTCGAGAGATAGCAGGAACGTGGAAAACAAAGCAAATAAATTGGGGCTTAAATAATAAAATTTGGAAACAAAGCAATGGTTAGTTCGAAAGGGTGCAACGTTTGGAAATAAATTGGGGCTGACTTGTATTGTAAAACGACGTCGTTTCACAACTTGGTCTAAAAGTTTTAAAATGTATGCAAAATTGGGGTTTCAAACCCATGTGCCTTCATGACTCTTCCAGAACCTTATACCAATTGATCCCACAACTTTCATCGAACATGTCTCAATCATTTTGAGTTATAAACCTTTACAGTTTTGTGTTTTCAAATTAATCAAACGACGCCGTTTTCAATTGGGGGAAAATTAAGAATTCTAGGGTTTCGAATTGAGAATCTGATTTCTCATTTCTTCTTCATCTTCTCCGAAATTAGAGTGAAGATAGGGGAGAAAATCGCAGAACAGAGAGTTAAAGAGAAATTGGATCAGAAGAAATCGTGATTTCGCTGGTGAAATTTGCTGGGTAGTTGTGAAATGGGTGATCGATTAAGAGGGTTCCCTAAGAAGTGTCGGTGCGGAGAACCTATAGTGATGAAGACGTCAAACACTGCTAGAAATCCTGGCAGATTGTTTCATGCTTGTCCTTTTGGAGACAATGTAAGTGGCTAAATTCTGGAAATTATTGTCTATATGTGTTTTTGTGTCATATAAGATATGCATTTAGCTTGGTATGACAGGATAATAGGTATCATGTGTTCAAATGGACGGATTCTTGTATGGTGGAAGAGATACAAGACTTGATAGAGAAAGTTGATAACTTAGAAGGAACTTCGATTACAATGCAAAAAAGCTTCAATGCGTGTGAATCAGAGATTGAGAATCTGACGATGGAGACGCGTGTCTGTGAGGCTGTGATTGAAAAAGAAGTTGCAGAGTTGAAAATTCAGTTCCGTAGCTTGCAGAATATCGTGGTGTTTGCTTTGGTGTTGATTTTCTTTTTCAGGTTTATATTTTGAATCTATATGTATTGTAGTGAATGCATGATGTGGGTTTGTACTAAAAGAATGATGTGTTTTGAAGTATGAGAATATATATGTATGAATGATGTTTGTGTTTGGGTTTCTGTAATGATCGAGAAGAAAAAGAGGAAATGAGAAATCGATTTGAAAAATACACTAAAAAAATGTGCAGGTATAAAAATCCACGGTCCAGAAATTACGGATATGGAAATCCCTTTTCCCTTGTGTAACCGTCTATAACCGTTTTATTTATAATGTATACGTATACGGGGAAGCTGAAAACTTACACAGGCATACGTACACCGAAATAAACTTGGATACACAAAAAATACATAAACGTACACTGCCCACACTTTGCAAAAAAAAACAAACATACAGAGCTAAATTGGATTTTTGCAAGTCTTCTTGTTATGACCTTCTTGTCTACATCTTGTGCAGAGATTCGGATTTAGTCTTTTCTGTCTTTTTTTCTGAACGTGAGAAACAACAAAAGTAAACAAGAAAATCATGTATATAGACATAGCATAGATATCGTCAATAAGGTACAAGCAAAAATGATATAACTTACCCGGTTTTCACCCCTACAAGGTATCCTTTTGCTGGTTGGTCTCCCGGGTGGTCGTCTACTGTGAGGAGGAATAAGTATAATTTCTGATATATTTTGAGGGATGACAACATCCTTTGGATCCGCGATAGGTAGAATCGGTTCTTGAAAAGAATCGGAAAACGTTTGAGGCTATACCACCAGCTAACAACAATCTTCGGATTATTCCCAAACTCTATTGCAGCTGTTAGTCCGTGTTCACATGGAATTCTTAACTTTGTGTACCTAAGACACGTACACATACACTCGTCGAGTACGACATGGAAATGCTCACCAGACTTGCTTGTAACTTGATAACTCCAGGGTCCAGACATCTTTACTTCGAATTTCCCGGACTCAGGTAAATCTTGGAGAAAAAGCTCATCAACCTCAGGCGTCACTAAAGATTTACATTTCGCCACTTTTTTCCGCCTAGCTGCGAACCACCACATAAGGACCTCTCTAATGAACTCTATCATGTAGACAATCGGATATGCTTTTGCTTTGGTTAAGACGTTATTCATAGACTCTGAGTTGTTGCTAGACATGATATTGTACCATTCCCCTTTGCAGTGAGCTCTTGTCCAATGCTCAAATCCAATTTCTTCCAAGTAATTTGCGCATCCAGCACTTCTGCCCCTTAACTCTGCAAAGTATTTATCAAAATCCCTCACCCTATATGCTTTTGCGGCGCTGAAGAATAATCCCGAAACACTAGACTTACTATAATACGTGGATATATTTCGCTCAAGGTGTACTACACATGCTCCATGATGAGCTTTCGGGTACACAACACTGAGTCCTTTGTAAATAGAAGAATGCCTGTCCGAGACAATCATTAAATCTTCACTGTCTGGAACAATCTCAGCTAATTTATCAAAGAACCAAATCCATGAAGCATCGGTCTCCCCATCAACAACACCAAAAGCTATTGGAAATATTTGGAAGTTCCCGTCTTGGGCACATGCTATTAGGAGGACCCCTTTGTAATGACCTACTAGCTGTGTACCATCTACGACAACTACTTTCCGCATATACTTTACTCCTTTTATGGATGCCCCGAGAGCTACAAATACATACTTAAATCGCCGCTTACCATCAGCTTCAGGGGTAGAGTGGAGGTGTGTTATTGTCCCAGGATTAGCTGCTTTAAGAAGATACAAATAAGTTGGTAAAAACCTGTAACTTTTGATATCATCCCCTCTTACATTTTCAACTGCCACCTCTTTAGCTCTCCAAGCTGTAGCATATGAAATCCGAACATTGAGATCATTTAATAGCCTGTGGTAAATCAACAGCTCTCGGACCTCCTTGTGTAGAATTGTATCTACTCTTCACTACCTCTCCGAGAAGTTTATATTTAGCATGTTTAGCATAACCCTTGCGAGTGTCGATGTCACATGTATGGATGGAATTATACCTTGTGATTTTGAAACATTCTGAATTCTTGACAACCTTTGCAGACAAATGCCACCGACAATTATCATCCACACAAGCCATCTCCAATCTTCTAGGATCAGACCGAGTTTGCTTGTAGCAAAAGCAAACTTTGAGTGCAAGATATAAGCCATAGTATGTTGTATGACTTGCCTGTTCATAAACACACTACCCACATACAATGTCTCACCAGTCGTACTAATTTCAACTTCTGTAGAATCACATCTAACTTTGGCTAAATCATCAACTACTGGAGCAGCATCATTATCAAGAATCTCCGGCTCTCCACTATGTAATAAAGAAAATCCATTATACACTTCGTAAGCCTCAACCCAGGGTTGTATACGGAGATCAGTTTCATTTAAGACACCAGTTTCTGAACCTCTGATATCCAAATCCACACCAATCTCTCCATTGACTTCGTCTCTACCATTAACATCGGTATCCGTATACCTAACTAATTCACCTTCGCATCCTGTGTCTCGTACACATTCTCTAGTGTACGTACATTGGAGCAATCCATGTTGACACGTCCGGGTTGAATTCATAGTTAGCTGAGTGTCACCCAAATTTGCACTGGTTTCTCCTGTACGTACACGTTTACTTGTGGTCGTACACTCTGCCAATAGACGACTGAATTCCCCTGCCGGTTCCACGGTCGGTGGAATGTCACAGACGTCCTCCTCAACATGGCCAACTCCATATTCTTCTACAATCAAATCATTCCACTTGTTAAAATCGTAATCTTCACCACTACCTTCACTGCCGTCTATAGTAGGGTCGAGAGTACTTCCCGCACTATAGCCACCACTAACATCGTCATCTTTCCAATGTTTTCGTCGCTGTCATTCAATTCTTCCCCATCCACCTCTTCATTCTCCTCATCCTCTGCATCTTCATTTGTTTTTTCACCCTGTACGTCAGTTTGCTCATCTACATCCGCATTAGTGGCATCTACAGTTCTACTGAAAGACACAAACAAGTTAACACTTGGATCCCCAACACGAATCAGGAAGAATGTATCCAAGCTCCTTTGATTGTCAATGTAGACAGGAGGGCGTGTACGTTCTATCATAATTGACATATTTCCCGGCATCCAGTAACTAATTATTGGCTGTCATTCGTTGTACTTCAAATTGAAAACCTCACATAATGTACGTGCCAAATCCGTGTACGTCATGTTTTCCCTAACACGTACACACCGACCATAGCTTCCTTTCTCAGGTTCAAATTTCCATTTTTCTTTTGTTACTATCCAATCACCAACCATAATAAATACTGGAATCTCCATTAACATCATGCATCATAAATTCAGGAGAACCCCATTAAATGCAACTGAGAACAACTTTTATACCTCCAACTAAAAAAAAGACTTTGCAACTACACACTTAATGCACATTGAATCTCCTCATTTAATATTTACTACATAACAAATATAGAATCAAGAGAGGAATAAATCAATTTCCTGAAGTTTTGTATCCAAATCAATTTTGTTTTCATTGAAAGTGTATGTAATAACTAAAATTTATATATTGAGGGGAAGTTTATGTTTTTTCTTATTTCTCTTTACAAAATCTAAACACAGTACGATTATATGATTTAAGAGGATTAAGATAAGATGTAATGATGAGTTTGCATTGATTACAGTTCGAATGAGTCATGTCTCAATTTTTTTCAGCATTTAAAACATTTGTGACAACATATTTTATTTGTTTTATTCGTTCGGTGTACACTGTACATCCGACGGAAATATTAAAAAACTAATCAGCTGTAGCTAACGAGATACTGTGTACGTAACCAACTCGCCTGACGATTTCGCTCGCTGTCACTGTACACCGGTTCGGCTACAAGGGCATTTTCGTCAGAAATTGACATAATTGTCAAATGGTGAAAGCTAATCCCCACTTTGTAAAAACCTGAAAGAAAAACTTAAAAGTTGGGTCTGGCCCGTAATTAACCCTAATCTATAAGACAAATTCCATCGATATACTCCTCTAAAGAAGGATTTTCTAGATTATTTTTGTTTTTGTTTTTTTAAAGATAAAATTTTATCTTTTCAATGTATTTTTAATAATTAGTAATGATAAATTGTAAACTTCAAGAAGTATTGATTAAAAATTATAAATTTACTGAATTACTATTACTTTAGACTCATAGGGTATTGTTTAGCACAAAAATGATGTATTTAGAAAGGGGAGAGAAAACATATAGTTATGCTTGGATTTTGTGGTTCATATAGAAAGATAGGAACAAAAAGATATTCAAGGGATTACAATCTGAACCCACAGATATTTTAAATCTTGCATTGAGTGAAAAATTAATGTGGGAAGAAGCTCAGGTGGATCCGATCGAAACTAGTCCTATTACGGAAACTTTGGAACGCCCAGTTCAATCGATAAGATGTCGGTTTGATGGCTCTTGGAAAACTTCGGATCCAACTATGGGTTTAGGATGGTGTTGTTTTCAAGGAAATGATCAATCGATATTGTTCGGTGCAAAGTGCCTACGGAGGTGTCCTTCCCCCCTTCATTCGGAGATGGAAGCTTTAATTTGGGCTATGAAGAATATCCTTTCCAGAAGGATAGATTGTCAGGCGAAACAGATTGTTCGGAGTTAGTCTCGATGATACAGTCCCCTGATGAATGGCCCGCTTTCTCCAATCTGCTAGACGAGTTTGGTTTTCTCCGTGTCTCTTTCCCCTTTTTCTCGCTCTCTCTTATTCCTCGTTTATGTAATGTTAAAGCGGACTGGTTAGCCCGTTCTTCTAAACTTTTATTTTCTGAAGTTTCTTTTGTAGATACTCGTCCTCCTAATTAGGCAACCAATCAAGGAGTTCTTTATTAATTAATGTGAGGTTAGCAAAAAAAAAAAAAATTGTTTCTCAATATATGTAAAAATAAATAAAAAACTATTATTTAGAAATAAAGGGAGCATTACTGTTAAACGTAATTGTAAATCATTTTCTGTTTAATTATCCGCATTGAAATATAACACCAACAATCCACAAAAAAAAAACTGAAATCAAAGAAGAGTTGGGAATAATGCTTCTACAGAATATTTCCAATTTATATAATAATCAATTGTTTGATACATACTGGGGATAATCATCTTATTATATATATTAAAGTGTAAAATTATATTTCCAATTTATATAATAATCAATTGTTTTGATGCATGCGATCCGATCCGAGTAGACAATCCGGTAACTGGTGATTTAAACATCACTTGAACTTTTAACTTTTGCACACCAAATATTTTAATTGAGAATGTAGCATAGATTTAGGATGGTACGTGGTCTTATGGATACACGTTTTTATGGAAGAAATAACTAACCTTCTCATGAACAGTGATGAAAACTTTTTTTTTTTTTCAGTGATGAAAACTTCTATTTGTAAGAAAGAGAGTTGAATATCATGTAAATCCACCTTTATGGAGATTAATGTGGGAAGAACCACTAAGAAGCTTTTGGAGCATATAACCTAAAGAAACCAATCGGACCCCTCCTAAGAAATCAAAGCTATCTCTTTTCGAATTGGTTTACACCGAAGAAAAGCTTTGGCCATGAATGGTTATCAGTTTTTAATTAGTTTTTAGATTATAGATTTTGGTTTTTGGATTTTAGATTTTTGTTTTTGGTTTTTAGATTTTGCAAAAATAAAAGAAATAAAAAATAAAAAAAATGATAAAAAATGTTACGTTAAGAATTTGTTTAGAAAAGGTGAAAAACTCAAATAAGGTGGATTTTGGATTGTCTTTGAAAATTGTCAAAATCTTGCAAAAACTAGATTCCCTATTATTTAGGAAAACCATTTTCACAAAATCTTGAATGAGTGAAAAATAAGATTTTCAAAAACAAAAACCAAAAACCATTACAAAAACTAGTAAACATTCAAGGCCTTTGTCTAACTTCAATAAAGCTATGGAACAACAAGTCGGAGTAAAAATTTCCTTTGTGAAGTGTTTCGAGTCAATAGTCTCAATTCTTAGAATGTTGGAGACAATTTTTTACATATAAGAATTGGGTTTCTAGAAACATATTTTTAATACTTATAAGAATTTTGTTTCTAGAAACAAATTTTTAACACATGTAACTGGAATTTAGGTTCTAGATCCGGTGGAGGCGAATCCAGATCTGAATACCCTGAAAACCCTCAGATATCGAGATGTTAGTTCAAGTCTACTACAAGAAACATATCAAAAATGATATATATATATATATATATATATATATATATATATATATATATATGAGATAAGTATTTTAAAATATTTGAAGATCTCAAGGTATAAAGTGGAAAAAACTTTTAAAACTATATTTAGGAGATGTTATTCAATCATGGATTTTAATATTGAAATCCAACCTTAGTCTCCCTTTATTCAATTAATGTCTAAATCATGCTTTAAAATCTTGTTTTATTGGATTTTATATTTGTAAATTATGCTTAATAAATTTTAAAGTTTGGTGATATTCAATTAAAATTTAAATAAATCATTAAAATTCAGTGTTGTTCAAACAGAAAACTTTTAAAATCTTTGTATATTAAGTCATTTGAAATGAAATCTCTTTGGAGTTTTATAAGTAAATTACTGCAGAGATTTTGAAATATATACAAATAATTTTTAAAATAATATCAATTTTTAATTGTAATCCTTAACGAATTGACTTAAACTCCATAATTGAATAACGCCTATTTATAATAATATCAAATTTCAAATCTTAATGATTGTAAAACTTAGAAAATCCTCTATATATTAAAAGAGAGTTTTCAATGCATTTGTGGCATGTCCACATTTTTTCTTAGCTATTTTAGTTTTATTTATTTAATTCTATTATGACATTTGCGAAATATTTTTTTTATCCTCATTCTATTTAAACCACTTACCAAACACACATAAACTGTATTCAAATATATAGAGTTACCAAATTTTGATATTTTTTATCTTCCCCTATTATTACAAAATTAACTATTTTGATTTTCTTATTTATTAAATGCTTAGATTTTTTTATACACACTAAATTAGAATATAAGTCATTCAATTTTATATGACCTAAAATTTAACAAAATATGATACTAAAAACGACAATGTAATTACTTTAGAAACAATCTATTTTATTTTTTCTTAAAATTTTAATGAATTAAATGTTTCACAACTAACATCAACATTTAATTCTGAAAAATTTCAACCAAAATAAAATATCTTAGTAAAATAAAAAAAAAGAGAAATTGTTAAAAATGCCCATTTTTCAATACCCCTTTTCAAAAATGCCCCATTTGAGAGTCCATTTTTAAGTTTGTCCTCTTTTAATTTTTAATGACCATTTTACCCTTATTTGAAACAAAATTAGGTCCACAAAATACAAAATATTTTTTGGCGGGAAAAGTGATCCCGCAATTTTCCCGCCAAAACACTTGTAAAAACTTTTAAAACACCTTGTAAAATTTTCCTGTAAAAATTTTTCCCGCCAAAAAAAATTTTTTGCGGGAAAAGTGATTCCGCAATTTTTTTTGTGGGAAAAATTTACAAGGTATTTTAAAGGTTTTACGGAGTATTTACAAGTGTTTTGTAAGGTTTTACAATGTATTTTAAAAGGTTTTACAAGGTACTTATAAGGTTTTATAAGGTATTTATAACTTGTAAAACCTTATAAAAAACTTGTAAAACCTTATAACTTGTAAAATCTTATAAAATAGCTTGTAAAATCTTTTAATATCTTATAAATACCTTATAAATACATTGTAAACCTTTTAAAATACATTGTAAAACCTTATAAATACCCTGTAAAAAACATTTAAAATACCTTGTAAATTTTTCTAGCCAAAAATTTACGGGAAAATTTTACAAGGTATTTTAAAGGTTTTACAAGTTTTTACAAGTGTTTTGGCGGGAAAAATTGCGGGATCAATTTTCCCGCCAAAAAATATTTTGTATTTTGTGGACCTAATTTTGTTATATTTCCTTATATATTTGTGATATCTTTTATTAAAAGAATGGTAATTTAGTCATTTTGTACATAAAAAAGAGTATTTTTAAAAATGGACAACCAAAGGGGGCATTTTTGAAAAGGGTTATTAAAAAAAGGGCATTTTTGTGAGTATTCCTTAAAAAAACAATTGAACGAACTTATAAATATACTTTTCTAGTAAAATATGTATCTTCTATATATACACATACGATAGTTTTTATATATATATGTTTAACTTATATATTAAAATAATGATCAAAGATTACATTTACTACATATATATTGTTTATATTTTTTTAAGGAAATATTAATAAGCCATTAACCCACAACGATCACATCAATTCGACTGGGAGACCCTGTGATTTGGAAGATCCTCCATTTTAATTCATGTGTTGTGTTTGAAAGCATATTATAAAACTAAATACAACCAATATGTACTTTTGAAACATATTTAACATTCGTAACAAAAAAAAATTAAAATAAAATATATATACTATTAATAACACGATACATAAAATTAAATAGATTAAAATTCATCTGTGCATTACAGGTACTCTTACCTAGTTAACTTTAAATTCTTGCTTGAATAACACCTAATAGACCAAATTTGTAAGATAGTGACAGACGAGTTTACTAGAGGAATAGAGGCAATACATTATGTGACATGAAGATATCAAACTCATAACCAAAACTTTATACTACTACCATTAATATATAAACAAAAGTTTGGAAGAAAAATACTGTATGAGTTACGGATGTTGTTGAATCTTTATCTCACATAAAACCTAAAACATAAATCTAGTCGATGAAAAACAAACTATGATTCGCCCACACGGTTGTGGTCTAGTGGTAAGAGAGAATTGGGGAAATGTTAGAAGGAACTAACCCATGTTCGATCCACCCTGGAAACAAAAATCACATTTGTGTGGGAAGTCTGGGCTTGGGCTTTGGCCCAAGCAATTCACATGGTATCTGGGATTAGGCTAACTGGATACCCCCGAGCATTAGTCGGAAAACATTCCAAACTCGGGGTTAGACAGTGTGGTAGTAGGTGTTGGCGACGAATCCACATGGTAGCGAAGAAACAGAGAGAAATTAAGCTTGCGGAAGATGAATAAAGCATGACGTTGAAGAAAAGCTCTGATACCATTTCAGATATAACAACCTTTTCATTGTTTTAGAAATTATGCTTCACTAAGTTGTAAATTAACAATGTATGTTGCTTAAATACAGTCACCTAAACCAAGAATACAATTATAAACCAAAGGATAGAGTAAACCGGGACATTAAATCATGATATAATCTAATAGTGCGTTCCCCGGAACTGACCGAATCAGCCGATCGGATATATCAAAAAAAATGATTCGAGCAAAAGTTCTACCGTACCATTTGAAATTTGTTCATCAATTAGACTCCCTGAATTTGTTTATCAAATATAAACAAAAAAATAATAAGAAATTATTTAAGAAAAAATCCACATGGATTCCAATTATCGAGGGGAATCTTTGTAGTGAAATTGACACGTGTTGTCCAATATTCTTGTCCAATATTCTCTTACACTCCTTCGCGCTTCTTACCAAAACAACTAAGGAGGGGTTATTGGTTCATTGATTTATAAGGAATTAGAAATCCAAACAAAAATCATTTGTTATTCAATCATTGAATTTAAAATCCTAATTAAAATAATGTGTTATTGGTTCTATGATTTATAAATACTAATTAAAATCCTATGTTATTCGTTTAGTCATTTGTTTTTGGATTTGAGAATCCAAATTATGTTTTAAATGGATTTGAATGGAAATGAAAGAGAAAAATAGAAGGATTCAAATCCATGGGTAAACACATGTTATTTCAAAATCCATATATCTTGATTTCATAATTAATAGAGATTTTCAAATCCTATATGGATTTACAAATTAATAAACCAATAACACCCTCTAAGATTCTCTAAGATTCTTTTAATCACAAAGATTCTCATTTTCTTCCAAAATAAATCTCTAACTATTACAGTAAAAAAATCAAACAAAATAAGTAACATTAACTTTTCTTCCTTTTACATTTTAACCTAATGAATCGGACTATATAAATGCCTTCTTGCCAAAGATTTCATTACCCAATTCACACAACAAAGACTCAAACTCAAGATTCTCTCTCTCTCTTAATGGCTCTACGCAGAGCAATCACTAAACGTCTCATTGACAGTTACAGATCCGATGTAACACAACAACACTCATTTTTCAGACAACTCTCACCATATAAGATGAAGATCTATCGTCAGTACATGACCTCACCGAATGGTCCGAATCTTACAGACCGGATTGTCGGGATCCACATCGAGTCCGTTGCTCCTCCCAAACGGGAGGAAACGGCCGTGAAGGGTTTATCGGTGAGTGAGACAAAGAAGTTGTTGAGGATATATCAAATGGAGAAGGTGAAAGCGAGACTCAGAGAGATTCCTAAAAGCTCAGTTTCTTATTGGGAATTTGTTCAGATCTGTTGTGAGAGCTGTGGGAACGACGAGCAAGGTTCTGAAATGGCTAACTCTTTGGATCATTCGGGATGCGTCGTCGTTTTAGGAGATATAGTATTTCTTCATCCCCATCAGGTGAATAAATAAGACAAGTACTTGGTTCATGTTTTAAGTAACTTTGGTTCTTAATCTTTTAGTATTCAAGATTTGCTTTTGATCCTTTATTAAAAACATACATAGGTTAGATCTGATACAGAACCATATTGTTTAGCTTGTAAAATTTACTGTTTTTTTAAGCATTTCAAAAGTAATATTGCTTGATTATGGTTTAGTTAAAATTTTGGAAAATTACTATGATTTACTGATTAGAAAAAATATTTTTATTAATCTTTGGTTTTGTGAAAAGTATGGTAGGTTGATAGACTCCCCGAATATCAAATTTAATATCCGAAATGTCTTCAAACATATATCTCATTTTTCTCAAATAATAACCAATATTTTTTTTTTGATTCAAAATAAATTAGTAGATTGTCTCGTTTCATTTACAATTTTGTTTTAGTGTTCTACACGTATGTTTCTTCATATGATGTTAAAAATTTATAAATATAATGTATAATGGGTTTCTTAATATTAGTGGTCCAAAATGAATGTTTCATCATAATCATTTCCGACAAGGCGACAACTTTACATTTTACAAAAGTATTATTCTCTCATTCGTAGATTTTTGCTATTTTATTTTAGATAGCCAAATCTATGGAGGCAATGATCAAGCAAACATCAATACTTCCAAACGATCCAAGGAAAGAAGAGTTAGTTCTGCTTGAGACTACAAAGAAGTGTATTGACATAGAGGCCCAACGCATAGTAAAGGCTGAGTTATATTGCGGTCTCGGTTTCCTAGCTGTGCAAACTATATGTTTTATGCGTCTTACCTTTTGGGAACTAAGCTGGGATGTAATGGAACCCATATGCTTCTTTGTTACATCCATTCATTTCATCCTCGGTTACCTCTTTTTTCTTCGGACATCCACGGAACCATCCTTCGAAGGTCTTTTTCGACAACGGTTTAAGACCAAACAGAAGAAGCTTATGGAGAGGCATGGGTTTGATTTTCTGAGGTACAATGAGCTCAACTCCTTGTTCATACCATTTCCGTGTAAATCTCATTATCCGGTATAGTTCATATAGCTTGTGTTTACTTGAAATTGGGCCTCAACTTGTTGTATGTATATTTGATAAAGTTGGATTCCTAGTTTTTGTTCACCCGGCCCTCATACAACATTCTTGCTTAGTTTAATGGGCTTAAGCCTGTCTTGAAGAAAAGGAACCGTTTAAAAAACGAACGTGAATAAAGAAAAAAAACAAACATGCGAAAGTTGTGTGGTCACAAGCTAACGTCCGTAACTATAGATTTTTCTCAAATCTAATCTGAGTCCGAGTCACATATGCCACTTAGGCCTGGACATTCAGATTTCGGATCGGATTCGGATCGGATATATTCGGATTCGGATAATTCGGATATGAGAGTTTATTATCCGTTCGGATTTTATGACTTTTTGGTTCGGTTTTGGTTCGAATATATTCGGATTCGGATAATTTGGATAGGAGAGTTTATTATCCGTTCGGATTTTATGAGTCATCGGTTCGGTTTCGGTTCGGATAGGTGTCGGATTCGGATCGGTTTTCGGGAAAAAAACTAAAAAAATTGTTCAATTTAAGAAAAAATTGGTTTAATCTTACTAAACTTTGATTAAATTTTGCAAAAATATGTATAATTTTAACAAATATAACTAAAAAATTTCTGAAATCTAGGTTATTTAGGATATTTTTGTTATTTGCTATAAAATTACAACTAAATATAACTAATATTTTTGGATATATAATTTTATTTTCGGTTTTCAGATATCTTTTCGGTTTTCGGTTCTGATCGGATTCGGTTCGGGTAATTCGGATAGGATAATTCATTATCCGTTCGGGTTTTGTGACCATTCGGTTCGGATTCGGTTCCGGATTTTTAGGATCGGTTTCGGATCGGTTTTCGGATTTCGGGTTTTATGCCCAGCCCTATGCCACTATGTGGGAAAATTCAATTTGGCGTGCCATCTTATAATCTGAGTGCCACCATAAATATGATATCTCCAAATTACCCTTAATGAAATTAAGGACGAATTGGTTCATAATAGTACAACTAAGAAAAAATAATACAACTGATACATATGAGAGATTGTAAGATAACTGATCCAAATGGTATAACTGACATATAATAGTACAATTTGTACAACTATATATAAATAGGAACAATTGGTACAAATGGTACTACTGAAACATAATACAGTAGAACCTCTATAAATTAATACTCGATAAATTAATAAATACTATAAATTAATAAAATTATCCGGTCCCAAGTCAGGCTAGTGTAAAATTTGACAAAATTCGATAAGATAATAATATAATAATTTTTTTAGAATCTCTATGTAAATATATGGTCCCATTAATATCTTAAATTAATAATCATGTAAATTTACATATATATATATATATATATAAGTTGTTATACTAAGGTATGCTTTTAGTGTTTTTTCAAAAAAAAATTGAATTTTCGATAGAACCTATGTCTAACTTTTATTGAATAAAACAATAGGTCTATTGTGATTTTAAATTATAGTGGTCTAGTATACTCGATAACTGTATCATAAAATAGTCAAGATTTTCTGCAAGTTTTTAATTTTTGAATATGCATCATTTTTATTTCGATAGTCTTATAAGTGATAGCTGTTAAAATACGACAATTGAGGTCATTAATCATAAATTTGAATTTACGATAGTCTTATAAATTATAGCTGTTAAAATAAATTCTCTTTTAGTCTTTGTAATTTTATTGTCTAATTTTTTTTCGAAATTTTTTTTTTGAAACTATTAAAATTTCAAGTCCAAAACTACAAAACTTATAAATTCATTTCTTTTAAATTTTTTAAGAATTAAAATATATCTCTTTATAAATTGATAAATATTAATTTACACTATAAATTAAAAAATATTAATTTATAGAGAAATTAATATCACTTTAAATTAATAATATATCATAGTCCCAACAATATTAATTTATAGAGGTTTTACTTAATACAATTGAAACAAATAGTACAACTGACATATGAATATAGACAACTAGTACAAATACAATTGATAGAAATGGTATAACTGAGATATAAATAGGTACAACTAGTATAAATGGTAATACTGAAATAATTTGTAATTCTAAACCATAACGCCACCACACTATTTTGTTTCTTCTTGCTTTGTTCACTACCGCCGTCATTATCGCCGATTCTCCGCTGTCACCCATCCTTGTCTTCGTCACTGATTCTCCAACGAAACCCTAGATCTGTCACCCTTCTTTGTCGTCATCGCCGATTCTCCGCTGTTCACTGTCGGCGTCGCCGATTCTACGATGAAACCCTAGATATGTATCGAGATTATCATTGGATCTCTGAAAGAGAGAAGAGATCTAGGGTTTCGTTGAGAAGATCGAAGAGAAGATCGAAAAGAGAGAAGAAAAATCGATGGAAAAAAGAGATTTAGGGTTTCGTTGGATCGAAGGGAGAGAAGAGAAATCCATAGAGAAGAAGAAGAGAGAATAGAAATCCATGAAGAAGAAGAAGAGAGAATAGAAATCCATGAAGAAGAAGAAGACAGATCCATGGAAAAAAAAAAAGAGATCTAGAGAGAAGATAAAAAATTCAGAGAAAAAAAAGAAGAAGAAGAAACGTGAAATAAAAAAGAGACGCAATTGTGTTTTTGTTGTTGAGTTAATGAAGGAGTGGCAATGATACGTAATATTAGCTTTAGGGTAAGCGTTTTTAAACTTTTCTTATTAATTTTGATTTAAAAGAAAATATAAAATAAAATAAAAAACATGAGGGGCATAAACGATTACTTATAAAAATCCAATCTAATAACCCAAAAGGCCAAAACTATAGTTTCATATTCCCTGAATATATCTTCAATCGTTTCAAGAGTTTATTTCGCGAAGTAATTAGGTAATTTTCAAGAAATGGAGATGTGATATGTTATTATGATTTATTGCCATTAGGTACTGGATTTCTTTCCATGAACATGCTATTTCATTTCATATATGTAGACGTTAAATTATCAAATGAATTCCTACAAAACAAAAACCTAAAAAAAAAAAAAAAAAACTTAAACAAAATTCTAATCTTTAACCCCCCCATGTAGTAAATTAGACGGCTGTATAAAAAATGTTACGACAACAAGTCACCGATTCTTAAAAAAATATTTAAATCACCTCATTGTTACTCTATCCGTTTTAAAATATAAATGATTTTAACTAAAAGCACGCAGATTAAAAAATATCCACTTTTAAAAAATTAAAATATAAATAATCATAAAATATTAAATTAATCTATAATTTGCCTAAAAATTTGAAAATGTTTTATATTGTGAAACAAAAACATTCTCTAAAACATCTTATATTATGAAATGGATGGAATATTATTTTTTAATATTATTGAATTCATTTTTTAAATAATACATTTTCCTTGTTAATTAACATTAAAATAAGAAAATCATCCACAAATAACGTGTATCTCACCTTTATCCCACTTCTTAGCAAATCTAGCTATTATTCAGTTGATTTCCTTAAATTATTAATATGTCAAAAAAAGTTGATCCATACTCCTCTTCTATTTGGTAAGGATTTGTAAATTAAGCATTAACAGAAAGAAAAGTGAGACGTCGATATCCATTGATAGCCCAAAAGCTAAGTTGGTGGAACTTTAATCTACCAACTATAATCATAGTGCGAATTCGTTTGTTATTTGGAACACGTAAATAGCTGGAGGCATTACTACAATCTTGACCAAAAACGCAACAAAGCAACCACTTATTGCATTATAATAATCTTGCTGCAACAATGCAGTCATTTTAATATTTACACGATTTCGTTCTTTACATTTTATGCTAAACGATTACATAATAATCATTATCACGTAGGCAAACTATTAAAATTGAAGGGGTGGAATTATTGTCTAGGATCCGATTTAATACGAAAATCATGATATCTAAGGAGCCGGATCTGGATATCAAGATATTAAGGTTTATATATTTCGATTCGGCTCCACATCCGTTAAAAAAAATAAAAAAAGATATTTACAAAACTATGTTTCTACATATATTCTATGATTTTTTTATAAAATAAAAATAATGTAATCTACCAGATTTATTTAACATATTACCTAAAAATAATTTTTCTAAAATTTTAAAAACATTTTTAATATTATTTTTATTTTTAAAAATAATGGTATCTATATCCGTTACACTCCTAAATTATATACTAGACATCTTATTATTTGCAATAACTAATTAATCTTAGAATTATTGAAAAATGTTTTTTTTTTTTGGGTATATAATGTGAAATTTATTAGGGAAATTGTTAAAAATACCCCTTTTGGTGTGTCCCTTTTCAAAAATGCCCCTTTTAGATGTCCATTTTCAAAAATGTTCCTTTTTAAATCTGAAATTTTTATAAAGTTTTATTAGGTTTATAAGGTACTTATGGATTGTAACTACTACTTGAAGACTCGATCCAAGTATTTATAAGGTTTTATAAGGTGTTTTAAAAGGTTTTACAAGTTATTTTAAAGAATTTTTAAGGTTTTTCAAAGGTTTTACAAGATATTTTAAAGGTTTTTAAAGGTATTTAAAATGCATTTATAATGTATTTATAAAGTATTTATAAGATTTTAGATACATAGAAATGTAGTTTGTGTATGTTTTAATAATATTACATACATATTTGGGTAAGTCTTATATTTTTAAGAACATATTTTATAAGGTTTTTTAAAAAGGGTATTTTTGAAAAGTGGCATTGAAAAAGTGGTATTTTTGCAAAAGCCCCTTTATTAATCAAAACAGTTATTTACAATTATGGAAAAATTTGGAAAGGAACCGAGCATGAAAATAAACTTGAAGAATACAATTATTGCAATATTTTATTTTATTTTATAATCTTTTATAGTACTACTCACAGTCTCTCACCTTGATTTTCCATCTGCTAGCTGACCTGGGTCGACATATTTTATAAACTGATACTACAAAATCTTGCAAATTACCCTCTTAAGACACATTCATGTGCATTAGAAACTGATTTGATTTTAACTATCATAGTCCAAAAAATTTCATTATGATTTGTCCGGATTCAACCATCTCATACCAAACTCATCATGTACGATTCAAATCAATAATTTTTTCAAAATATTTTGAGTTCTAAACGTATAAGAGGAATATAGAAACTTGTTTATATAGAAGAAACTTGAAACTGATTTAAAATTTTTAAGATAAGGATGATGATGTGGATTGAAGACAGCGAATGTCCCAACAGTTTTCTTTTATTAGAAAAATCATTTAGATTACAACAAATGTAAAATGTGTATTTAATACCATAAAAATACAAAAGTATTAGCATCTTTAAAATTTAAATTCTAGATTATACACAAATTGCACCAAATATTGATTCTCACTTTAAATTACATTATTACAGTAACAATAATTATACATTATATCCTATACCCTACCACCAACTCCTACCCAATCCATTTGTCTCTCTCTCTCATCTTTTAGTGTCACTTGTTTTTTGTACAAATAGAGAGAGATTGCAAAAAAAAAAAAAAAAAAAAAAATCTTTTTTTGTTGTTGAGGTTGCTGAAATCTAGATCACCTGTTTTGAATCAGTCTTACCTCAAAAACCCTAAACTCTTATCTCTCCATTATTGAATTTTTCAAAGCTTGAACAAGTAGTAGTAGTAATCTTCGCTCTATCTGATCCACTTTTTCAAATTCTCGAGCTAAATCTCTGTATTAAGCAAATGAAATGCACTTTGTTTGATTGAGATTTGATGGAAGTGAAGCTGTTTCTGGGAATTTCATGGAGCTTTTAGTTCGTTCTTGTTCATGTTCTAGACTCTTTGTTTATAATCTCCAGCTTCGATTCGTCACTTTCTGGGTAAGTTTATGGATTTAGGTTTTTTTTTTTTTTTTTTTTTGAAATGTTGTTTGGGTTTCTGCGAATTTGAGCTTGATTGTTGTTATTTATCGAGATATTAGCTACAAGCAACAGAATCAGATCTCTGTTTTCCTTTTTCTATTGTAACTTTCCCTTTTAAGCAAAATTGCAGATCTGCTACATTTTTTTTTTTTTTTTTTTTAGGTTTTGTTGATTCTGTTGTGGTTAGGAGCGTCTGATGCGAAAGCTAAGCATCATCATCATCATCATCGAGTAGCATTGGAAGGTGTGGAAAGTGGAGTTGATGGAGTATCATCTCATTCGTGTATACATGATCAGATTATAGAACAGAGGAAGAGACCGGGTCGGAAAGTGTATTCGGTTACTCCTCAGGTTTATCATGAGCCGAGAAGTGCTGCTAAAGTGTATCCACATAATGGAAGGGTGTTGCTTAGTGTTTTTGATGAGGAGAAAGATGTGAAACAACCGATTAGGATTTATTTGAATTATGATGCCGTTGGTCATTCACTTGACCGAGATTGCCAACGAGTTGGCGATATTGTGAAGGTTGGTATACTCGGTAGGTTATAGTAGTGTGAAATGTAAGGATTTTGAAAGTTACTGAACTAATTTGTTTTCAGTTGGGTGAGCCTCCTTCAAGTACTTTTCCTGCTGTTCCTGCTTGTAATCCTAATGTGAAACCTCCAGTTTCTGGTGATTGTTGGTATAACTGCACTTTAGATGACATATCTGGCAAGGACAAGAAGCATCGCCTACACAAGGTTCACTTACTTGATCATTTGTTTCTTAGATAAGTGAGTGTTACTGGTCATGCAGATGTATTGATTTTTAATTCTTGCAAATGAAGGCTTTAGAGCAGACTGCAGATTGGTTCAGAAGAGCGTTGGCTGTTGAACCTGTGAAAGGGAATTTGCGTTTAAGTGGATACTCTGCTTGTGGACAAGATGGTGGTGTGCAGCTTCCTCGTGAATATGTGGAGGGTAATCTCATTACTGTTTTACTCTCTGATTGACTTGTGTTGCTAGGTTTAATTTTGTCTAATTCAGTTTCTTTCATATCAAACAGAGGGTATTGCTGATACTGATTTAGTTCTATTGGTGACCACAAGACCTACTACTGGTAATACCCTTGCGTGGGCTGTAGCTTGTGAACGTGATCAGTGGGGACGTGCAATTGCTGGTAACTGTCCATCTCCCCCAGTTGATTACAATAATTTGACGGTCCTGCATTGCTATGAGTTTTAAACTAATTTCAAGAGTTTTGGTCCTTTTCAGGGCATGTCAATGTTGCTCCCCGCCATTTGACTTCAGAATCTGGGACTTTGCTTTCAGCAACTCTCATTCATGAGGTTATGCATGTCCTTGGCTTTGATCCGCATGCCTTTGCTCATTTTAGAGATGAGAGGAAAAGAAGACGCACTGAGGTATGTGATGAGTATCTAATGTCCTCCTAATCCAGAGAAAATGTCTGTGATTAATCCTTGGGCATTTTTTTTTCTGTTTTTTTGTTGTGTTTGTTGCTTCTTCATGTGGATGAGATCACTGTATTTCTATACGAGTTACCTTGGAATAAGCCATTTTTTCATGTTTTAAGGTCACTGAGCAACAAATGGATGAAAAGCTAGGCCGGTTAGTGACACGCGTAGTGCTTCCACGGGTTGTCATGCATTCGCGGCATCATTACGGAGTGAGTTTCAATATTTTTAGCGACTTCCTTCTCAGAAATTAGTGCACCTTTGCAAGTTAATTCCTGTGACTCTAGTTTTCTGTCCTGTAGTCATAAGAATGTCAAATTTCTACAGGCTTTTTCTCAAAACTTCTCTGGATTAGAACTTGAGGATGGAGGAGGACGTGGCACATCGGGTTCCCACTGGGAAAAGAGACTACTCATGAATGAGATAATGACTGGGTCAGTGGACACAAGATCAGTCGTTTCAAAAATGACTCTAGCGCTACTAGAGGATAGTGGCTGGTATAAGGCTAATTATAGCATGGCAGACCGTCTCGATTGGGGCCGGAACCAGGGGACTCAGTTTGTTACATCTCCATGTAACATGTGGAAAGGTGCTTACCATTGTAATACAACCCAACTATCTGGCTGTACATACAACAGAGAGGCTGAAGGTTACTGCCCAATTCTAAGCTATAACGGAGACTTGCCTCAATGGGCCCGTTACTTTCCACAGCCTAACAAAGGTATGTCATCTTGATTACTTGGTACATGCTGATATATTCCTAAGTTTTTACCTGCTTCAACATGTTGATTTTATTCGCAATGATTTTCTCTTCTCTTGGTTGTAATATCTGGAAAGCATAGTATATACCAAAATATGCTATCCTGTAATCCAATCCTGTATTCGCTTCTTGTTCAGTAAAGACTAATATATTTCATACATAACATATTGCAGGCGGCCAGTCTTCCTTAGCAGATTATTGTACATATTTTGTTGCCTATTCAGATGGGTCTTGTACAGATATTAATAGTGCACGGGCGCCTGACAGAATGTTGGGTGAAGTGAGAGGGAGTGAATCCAGGTTATTGCGGGTTAACTCTTTCTCACTGAATGTTTGTAAATATCCACATAAAAATATTGCTAATGAAAGAGTTTGGCTTATATATAGGTGTATGGCCTCATCTTTAGTGCGTACTGGGTTTGTTCGGGGTTCGATGACACAGGGAAATGGTTGTTATCAGCATAGATGTAGAAATAATTTATTGGAGGTACGCCTTCTATATCTTCTTCCTTCTCCTAAGGTTTCATTTTTTTTTCTTTTGAGCATAAGGTGTTATAATTGGACAGCAGCTCAGAAACAACATAAGTCATGAGTCATCGGTCCTATTTCAACTTGTATCTACTTTGATCCATGGAGATGAGGACATCCTGTTTTATGCTTATTAATGTCTTCACTAGTAATGTTTTCCTGGTCGAATTCCTTTAGGTTGCTGTGGAGGGAGTATGGAAGTTCTGCCCTCAAGCTGGTGGACCAATTCGATTTCCCGGTTTTAATGGTAAAAAATGCTCTTTCTCTTCCTGAAAGGATAATGACATAGTTACCAAATTTTTTGAACCAAGAATGCTTTGGTTTGTAGGTGAATTGATTTGTCCAGCTTACCATGAACTCTGCAGTACATCCGTAGTTTCTGTGCTTGGTCAATGTCCTAATTCTTGTAACTTTAATGGAGATTGTGTTGATGGGAAGTGTCGTTGTCTCCTTGGTTATCACGGTCATGACTGCAGAAACCGTAAGTATCCTTCACACCAAATTGTTGTACATGTCAAGTCTCTATCTTTCCCTAAGATCTGAACTTACAAGTTATGCTTTTCACCATGTAGGTTCTTGTCCTAATAGTTGCAATGGACATGGAAAATGCACAGCTCAGGGTGTATGCATATGTGAAAATGGATTTACTGGAATCGACTGTTCCACTGGTAAATATCCATATTTATATAGATTGTGTCAATAATACATTTATCAATCGTAAATCTGACAACAAAATTCTTTTCAACTATACAGCTGTGTGCGACGAACAATGCAGCCTACATGGAGGAGTGTGTGATAATGGGGTTTGCGAGTTCCGTTGCTCTGATTATGCTGGCTACACATGTCAGAACAGCTCTAAACTAGTTACGAGTTTACTGGTGTGCAAAGATGTGTTGGAGAGAGACATGTCAGGGCAACATTGTGCTCCAAGAGAGCCTAGCATACTTCAGCAGCTTGAGGAAGTTGTGGTCATGCCTAACTACAATAGGCTCTTTCCGGGCGGGGCTCGGAAGTTATTTAACATTTTCGGTAACAGCTATTGTGATGAAGCAGCTAAAAGACTAGCCTGTTGGGTGAGTAAAAATCTCTTTGGATTTGTATAATTCTCTAAGCTCCCCCATGTTTATAGGTGAGACACTAGCATTTTCTCTGATAATTGACATGTTTTGTTTATAATCTCTCTGAACCAGATATCGATCCAGAAGTGTGATATCGATGGAGACGATAGACTACGGGTATGCCATTCAGCTTGTCAGTCCTATAATATGGCGTGTGGGGCTTCCTTAGACTGCTCAGATCAAACCCTTTTCAGCACAGCGGAAGAAGGCGATGCTGAATGTACGGGGTCTGGCGAAATCAGATCGCCATGGTTTAGTCGTTTGTGGAGTAGATTGGTAGCAAGTTAACTAGGAATAATTCGTCTGGGCGAAAGAAAGATTTGTGTGTACAAGGTAGATAGTGAGGCAGAGTATTATTTTGCAAGCTGTAATTTTTCTAGGGTGTGAGGGGAGGTAAGTTAGGGGTCTTGCCTTAACCCACCTGTAGGTGAATTAGAATGTCTTTGTCTGTCTTTCGAGTGAAAGAAAATGCAATATGTATTCGAATATATTTTATAGAAAGAAATGGGATTTATAGGCCGAAGGCCTGCCAAGAGAAAATAAAAAAAAAAGTGAAATCTATTTGATTGTCTTCTTCTTAGCTCTAAATGTCTATCTAATTCATTCTTCAAGTTCTATGTTTTTGGGTTCGCACCTTTAGACTCTAGAGTCTAGAGGTGCACTTTTGGAGTTACCAAATGGCGATCATTAGATCTAAGCTGTCTCGACCACTGTCAGAGTGCGGATCTATGTTGATCATCTGTTGCTAGTGTGTGTCAGTGACTAGATGATAATGGAAAATTTTAATAAAAGTCACTTTGATCGAGTAACTTATGCTTATTTACGAGCTAGATCGGGAAATTGCAGAGACAAATCTTTCACCAGAGAAATGACACCACTTCCAGTCGAGGAAGCTAATGATGGAGAAAAAGGAAAAAGAAATCATTTTTTTTCTTTTGAAAGAATGTAAAATTATATTCAAACAAAAAAAAAGACTTTGTTACAATAAATGCTTCATAGTGAACTGAGTTTTAGAGATGATGATTTGAAAACAAACACAAGAGATTATGGATGAGTTTGGAACCCTCCTTCAAACCCACTTTGGTGTCGGAGAAGGCTAAGCTTATTTCAGATGTTTTTATCAATGAAACGACTTAGATTTGCAGCCGAGGTTTCTGGTTCACCATGCCCTCGACCGTTTCTTTCCCTCCAAAGACTATGAATTGTAGCTTGGAAGGTGTAGCGAACGACGAAGCTATTGAGTTTTGGCTGAGAGTTATTCGTCAAATTGTGGAGAAGCTGATCCCATTGAGTCGTATAATCATCTTGTAAAAGAGCTCGAGCAAGAGAGTACCAAACCTGAGAAGAGTATGAACAAGAGAAAAAAAAGATGGTCTCTTGTTTCAGTCTCTTCTCCATAGAAAATGCAGCTTGTAGTTACAGCTACATTCCGCTGTTGCATTCGATCTCCTGTAGCCAATCTGTTTCGTGTGGCAAGCCAAGTGAGAAGAGCATATTTTGGAGTGGCTTGTGAAAACCAAACACTCTTATGCCAGTGGCAGATCGGGTTGATCTCTCTAATAATTGACCAAGTTTCTTTGGAAGAGAACTTGCTTTTATCTGTATCCTCTTTACATTTCCAGAGACAACGGTCGAGGCCCGTAAGGGGGGCTTGATTTCGGGTGAGGTCAATTTGATCTTCGATCTGATTGAACACATCCGCTCGGTGTCGTCGTTGATGGTTGGATATCACAGCCTTAACCGTTTTATTGGCTCCAATTCCCATATCAATACATCCACGTAGTCCTACTTTATCAATCAACCTTCCCAAAGGAGACCAGAGATCATACTAGAAAGAGGTGGACTGCCCTGATTGGATCTCCATTTTATGCAGAATTTTAGCTGTCTCGATACTTCAAATTTTTTTTCCACATCCAAGAACCTAGACTCGATTTCTCTTTTAAAGCCCAGAATGAGCCTTTACGAATCAGGTTTAGCTTGACCCAATTCACCCACAACGAATTTTTTGAAGAGAGTATTCTCCATATCAACTTCAAGATACACACCGAATTAACCTCTCTCAAAGGTCTTATTCCTAAACCTCCTTCCCTTTTCGGTTTACAGATATCTCTCCAAGCAATCTTAGCTTTCTTTGCGTTTAAGTCCGGTCCAGACCAGAGGAAGGCTGATAGAAGTTTCTCAATTTCATTAATACAGGATTTGGGGAGACGAAATACCGTGAGCCAGAAGTTAATCAGACTTGAAAAGACGGACTTTATCTATTGAAGGCGGCCTGCAAAGGATAAGAATCGACTAGTCCAGGAGCTAATGCGATGTCGATTCTTCTCAAGAAGTGGAAGGTAATCAGAGTTTGTCATATTCTTTGTAAGCAGTGGAATGCCAAGATAGCGGACTAGGAGAGCACCACTTGCAAAAGGATATCGATGAAGAACTGCATCTTTGTTTAGTGTAGATAAACCCGCCAAAAAAATTGTCGACTTTTCCATACTAATTTTGAGACCAGATGCTCTAGCAAACAAGTCAAATATCTCAACAATACCATCTATAGACTGATAGCTCCCGTCAGAGAAGACCATTATATCATCAGCGAAGCATAAGCGGGTGAGAAGCAAGCTTTTACATCTCGGATGATAACCAATTTGTTTTCCAACGGCTGCTTTATCCAGCATATGAGATAGGACATTCATACAGATAACAAAGAGGTAAGGCGACAGAGAACAACCTTGTCGCAGCCCACGTTTACTTTAGAAAAACCCGGCTAGCTCACCATTGACTTGGACCAAAAATGATGCAGTGCCAATGCACTGTTCAATCCACTTTATGAACATCTCTGGAATGTTCATAGCCTGAAGAGTTCTTAGCAAAAAGGACCACTGAACCGATTCAAATGCTTTGGAGATGTCAATTTGTAAAGCACAACGCCGTGAGATAGAGTCCTTGTGGTAATCCTTTACCAATTCTGATGTGAGTAGCTGATTTTCCATCATCAAGCGATCTTTTATAAACGCTGATTGATTTGGTGCAATGGCGGGCGGGAGAATGAGCTGCAACCTGTTTGCCAAGATTTTAGAGATGACTTTATAAACCACGTTACAACATGAAATAGGACGGTAATCTTTCATATGTGTTGAGTCCTCCTTTTTAGGGATAAGGGTCAGAATGGTGGTATTCAATCCCTTGGGAAGAAAACTTGTCCTGAAAAACGATTGAATAGCCACCACAAAATCATTACCCAAAATTGGCCAAGCTGCCTTGAAGAATTCAACCGTATAGCAGTCTGGACCGGGTGATTTATTAGTTGGCATCGAAAAAAGAACCTTTTTAACTTCTTTTGTTGACACTTCTGATAGTAATTGCGCTGCATCGGAATCGTTACAACGAAAATCCATCAACTCTTGTAACTGCGTAATACTCATTCCCTCAAAGTCCTCTGGTTCTTGAGTTAGGAAGTCCTCAAAGAACCTTACCGCTTCGCATTTGATGTCATCGTGAGTAGAATAAATAGTCCCGTCAATGCCGTGGATTTCTCGGATTGAGTTTCTTGCTGTTCTTGTTTTGGCTGCATTATGAAAGTATTTATTATTTTTGTCTCCCACATCTAACCAATGCAACGTAGACCTTTGCTTCAAGAAATTCTCTTCAATGTCCGCTAGAGTGTCCCATGCCTTGTAAGCCAAGTTCTCCTCCTCTATGGCATCTTGACAGGGATTTACTAGTGTGGATTGCTGCTTAGTACAAAGAGTTTGGTAAGCTGTATTCACTTTGATTTGAAGATCGCTCAGTTTGCTTCGACTTAACTGTTTTAGAATTGGCTTTAGCTTTTTACCGAATCTGTAAGCGGCTGAAGTGGAGTGATATAGAGCATTAGTACCATCCCAAAACTCCTGGACTGTTGGTAGAAATTCACTCATCGTTGTCAACACATTGCATAATTTAAATGACCCTTTTGGTTTCACAACCTCTGCTTCCAGATTGAATCTACAACGGAGATGGTCTGAGCATCCACCTGATTCAAAGATGCTATACGTTTGCGGAAAAGATAACCTCCAAGCTTCATTGGTGAGGGTCCGATCCAGTTTCTTGCAAATCAAATCTTCGTCTCTCTTGTTACACCAAGTGAACAGTGGACCATGGTAGCTCATATCTTTTAGCGAACAATATCGAATTACTTCTTGGAAGTCTCTCATACCTGGCGGTATTGATGGGGCAGTCTCAAAGTGTGAATGCTCTGTTCTGTCTAAAATTTCATTAAAATCACCCATGATAATCCAAGCTTTATTATGAAACATTGGAGCATCGTGATGAATTTTAATGTCCTCCCATAACTCTTTCCTTTCTTCTACAATATTCGACGAGTACACAAATGAGACAAAGAACTCCTCCGTGTACTCTGCTACCAAGATTGAACAAGTACTCCGCTTTTGAAAACCGGAGTAACTCTTACATTGTTCTTCCACACAACCCAAATTTTTCCCAATCTATTGAATTCATAGTTCGTCATTGAAGACCAATCCCGAAACATTGATGAGATGATCCGAGGTGCTCTTCTCTCTTGAACTCGTGTCTCCAATAGACAACCAAACTGTAACAATTCTTTCTCTATCCAATCACGTACAATGGAATGTTTTTTTGATTTGTTGAAGCCACACACATTCCAAAAGAATCCCGACATTAATGTTGTTTGCGAGAGTTCCTTTTGCCCGAATTTCTAGGCAGAGTTGCCTTAGCTTTAAGAGTAGAGGAATCTTTTTGAACCCGCTGTTTTGATAATCTAGGGATAGAAGCCCTTACTTGACCTGTTGTCTCCAAAATATGCTCTTCTTTTTTTGAATTTTCGATTAAGTTGGTGTCATTTAAAGTGTCCTCTGCTTTTTCTTCCTCCTCCTGCTCACTAAGAACAGAGAACCGAGGCGTAGCTACAATCTCCACTTGACCATAAGTCAGAGATTTCTTATTTTTCTCATTACTTCTACTACCTTTTCCTGGGGAAACCTAGGAGCAACTGTCTTCCTGAGTTTCATTAAGACAGTCTGCCTTCGTTATCAGAATAGAGGGAGAAACTGTGCTCTGCTGCTTACACATTTGATTTACCTCAATTAAGGTTGGTTGAATAGCACCTGATGTTGACTGCACCTTTGAAGGAGAGACAATTTTTGTGAAATCACCTCTTCTGTGACCAGTTCGCCTTCTTCAAGCTCCACCACCTTATTTGTCACGACCTCCTCTGTAGCCACCTTTTTGAGTACGCAGGTCTCCTCCATATGGCCCCATTTTTTACAACGAGAGCATCTCGGGGGAAGCCATGGATAGGCAAACTCCACAGTCATTTGCGTATCCTGATCGAGTTTAAACCGAAAGGTTTTTGGTAATTCCTGTGATAAGTTAACCTCAGCTCAACAAAAATTTTTGCTTCTTCAAAGTTGCTACAGAGCTCCGTCTCAGTATATAAACGAATTGGATTTCCAACCGGACTAGAAAGAAAACCCAGTCCTTCCCAAGAGTACATAGAGTGAGGGACATTTTTCAATATCACCCACATTGGCATTGATTTGATCTCAGGCTGAGTTTCTTCAAGTATCAGAGACCACTTAGAGATAATCATTGGTAGGACTGCGATATTCCACATCCCTCTTCTCAGAATTCGCATACGAGTAGAGGGATAACGGATCCGGAACTTGACTGATGTTGAATTGTTTTCAAACACATCGACTTTTATAGATTTGTCTCCTAGGGTCCATATTTTGTTAACAATCACAAGCGACATGAGGAGCAGAGGAGGGAAATTGACCCACCAAAAAATCCTCCCAAAGAGGGACAGAGTCTGAGATAACCGAATTCGGAGCTTCAATGGTGGGAACACCATCAATGACTGAAACTTCAAAATCATGCTTTTTTAACGAAGGGCGTTTGGAGACTGCTGCAGCATAGGATTGTGGACTTGTTCGTGAGAAGTTGATGTGTCCCCTGGGGAAGACACTGAGTTCGCCGGCTTCGACATAGGAGAGATCGGCGGCTAGCCGCCTGAGAAACCCTACCGTGCAGAGAAGGTTTGGGAACCCTAATCGCACTTGGAGTCGCCTGTGAGCTGATGTGGACAATTATAGCTGCGTCGTTCTTAAGAAATCATATTCATCGGACCTAAAAATCAATTTGATCGAGCTACTTATGCCTATTTACGGGTTGGATTCAAAGATGGTCGGATCCCATCCTTTTCTCTCAACCCATATCGGATTGACGACAAGGCTTGGTCACTTCTTCCTATGATTGCCCAAACCTAAATTTTTTTTGTCGCCATCATAGAGGATGCATGAAGATCAAGAAAGCGTCGAGGAACAAAGAGTGGCGCTCAAGACTTTCTTTTTCCGCAATATATACTGTATATCCTTTTACGAAGAGTTACAATAACTAAACTTAACCATAAAATACATTTTCTCAAATGGTTATTATTATATAGATTTACATGTGTCAACCAAAATATACCTAAGACTTTTAAAAGAAATTTATGATCCTAATGTAACTATATCTCAATGCCGATCTATTTCGATTCCATAAATATATGATGGTGAAGTACAAGATTTGGAAGCTCCAATCAGTGTAACTACTTGTTTTCCATATCTTGTTGATTTTACTTAGCTTTTGGGTTGAATTTACTCAACTAATCTGATGGTATTTATGAATGCTCGTTGATTCTTTTGCTGGTCATATTTCAGGGATTTTATTCATTCTTTTCTCAAAAAGTGTTGGTAATGGAAAATCACCATTAGACACATATTTGGATGAGCATGTGTTAGATATGGTTACATTATTTAGAAGTTTGGATGGTGTGGCATATTGGAAAGACAATTCAAGCCGTTTAAAAGAGTTGGCATCGATGGCGTGTCATGCACTTAGCATTCCGATCACAACTATGGCATCAGAATTAGTCTTTAGCATCGGAAGCCGCGTTCTCATCAAATATAGAAGCTGTCTTTTACCAACAAATGTGCAAGCTCTTATATGTGCAAGAAATTGGTTTGGGGATTTCAAGAAATTGGTAAGTATTCTATGTTTTATTTTCATATTGTAGGTGATGAGGTCGAGTGTTTTGAGGAGAAAAGGAAAACACAATGTGATAGAGTTTGAGTTTGGGACATTGAGTTAGTACCAACATAGTTTGAGTTATCCTTTTGAGACTTTGAGTTTGTAACAACATAGTTTGAGTTATGTTTTTCAGATTTTAAATATGAGACTTTGAATTTGTAACAACACAGTTTGAGTTATGTTTTTCAGACTTTAAATATGAGACTTTGAATTTGTAACAACACAGTTTAAGACTTTTGTCAGGTTTTTGCAAGGGAAAACAAGAACAGAAAAAAAACGGGTTGACCATGGACATGGTCTTTATTGGGTTTGGGCGAGTTTTTGGACCATTGTACATTAAAGACCGACCATTATAGACCACAAACAAGAACGGTCCAAGTTGACAAGCCCAATTGGGTGTTGGACAACCCAATTGGGCGTTGGACAGCCCATTTGACACTTCTACTCTCATTCATCTTATGGTGACATTGAATAATACCAGATGAACTAGAATATTCGCTTTCGAAGTAAAAAAATGAAAATGACAATAAATTTCAATATCTCTAGTTTTTGCATGAAAAAACATTTTTTTCGCCCGATGTATGTTGATTGGTTACCACAAAATAATGCATAATCAACTGGTTGGTTGGATTTTTCACTAGATGTACCAACCATATGTTTTCTTGAGATGCTATTGATGTTTCTCCGTACTCAACTTTTATAGTTGAATTAATTGGTTGTATCTAGCTAAAATATCTGTCTATAATGCAATAATAAACATATGTCAAGTAGTTGATATGCAGCAGATTTGGTGATATCTGCATATTCAAAGTCATTTTTTACACAAAAAAATCATTAGTATATATTGTGCTTTTTTTGTACATGAGCAAACCACATCAAAATAAACATTCTTTGGATTTTACATAAAGCAAATCTGATTAAAGATATCTCAACCCGTTGGAACTCCACTTATTAGATGATTTCTTGAGCAATTCAGTTTAAGGATGTATTGCGTAGTCTTGCAGAGATAGATAAGAGTTACAAGAGTTTCTCATTTGATGTGGAGTGGAAAGAACAAAATTGATATGTGACCTCTTGAAACCTTTTGCTGAAATTACAAAGCTTATTTTTGGTTCGTCTTATCCGACATCAAACTTATATTTTATGCAAGTGTGGGCGATCATATGTTGGCTAAGAGATCATGAAGATTCTAGTGATAAGGTTATTCATGAAATGGTAGAGGATATGATCGAGAAATATGACAAGTATTGGGAAGATTTCAGCGAGATTCTTGCAATGGCTGCAGTTTTAATTTTAATCCAAGATTGAAATTCTCATTTCTAGAATATTGCTATAATTCTCTGGATCCATCAACCAGCACGTCAAACTTGGCTTTTGTGCGTAAGAAGATGGTTCAGGTTTTTGGAGCCTATAGAAGAAACACATGCAACGTTACCGCAACCACTTTTCCAAGCTTCACCAAAGGATATTCCATTTGGATATGATGTTAGTCTTATTTTCCTCTCGCCATACTCTTTTGAACATAAACTTTTGTTAAAAACTTAGTTAGCTTTTTGGGTTGAATTTACTTAAAAAGAGGTCTCTCCGGAAATTGTGTAGAAATGGAGCTGATCAATGCTTGTTGATTTTACTTAGCTTTTGGGTTGAATTTTCTCAATGAATGGATACGTGTTAGTTAGTTAGTTTCTGGAAATTCTTTAGAAATGGAGCTGAACTTGAATTCCAACTGTTTCCATACAGTTTTGAAACAAGTTTTCTCTAGTCTCAGATCCCTTCACACTATCTATGATTTTATCCAAAGCTCCACATATCACTTCTAAACCATCTTACACAATCAAATTTAGGATTTGTACCTCACATGAAAAAATTCTCCCCTGCAAACCAGATCTTTTTGTAACTTCCTCTTTAAAATGTCTTGCATAGTATCATTTGCATAAGCATTCTCTACAGTTAGAGTAGAAAATTTCTTTTCTATTTCCCAATCTTTCAACAGCTCAATAAGCTTCATTGCTATAATACTTGAGTATGTGGAGGCGCGAAAGCACAGAAAGATAAGATATTCGTTTTCAGAATCCCATCAACATCTATATAATGGGCTGTTAAGCAAATATAACTTTCAACAGTTAAAGCTCTCCAAAGATCTGTTGTTAAACAAATCCTATCCGGGATTATAGCTAAGACTTCCTTAAGCTTCTTTTTCTCTTTCTCATAAATTTTGAAGACATCAGAGGCTGCAGTATTTCTACTCCAAAATTCTATAGAAGGATTAGCATAAGTAAATGCTTCTCTAATTTTTTCATATTCGACAAACGAATATGGAAGATTATGTTGAATTAAAGCCACTGCAATCATTTCTCTAAAGACCATCATATCCAACTTTCTATAACTACTTCTAGGTGTACTTCCACGAGTCTTTCATATGACGATTCATGGTGTTAGTACCATTTTGACGCAGATTCAAGCAATAAGCCTTCTCACAATATTTGCATGTAACATCAGTTGTTCCATTAGGATATTTCTCTTCTTTTATGAAGTTTTCCAGCATTAGTACGAAGTATACTTGAACTCCTTGTACCTTTCTCAGCTGTCCCTGAAGAAGCGGTTTCATGAGGTAGTATCTGATTCTGCTCATTATCATCCTCCTGGATCATATCTTCATCTTCGAGATTAAAGTTGTCTTCATCAATCAAGTTTAGAGTATCAAAATCCATATTTCTGGAACAATTAAAGAGGAGCTAATTAGCAATCATCATGGTATATGAACGAATTTCAAGACAAACTTTACAATTTACACAATCGGAGAATGCTAATACGTTATGGTTCAGTCGATTCTACAAGGGATACATTAACACTATCTTTAACGCAAATCATTTCACATAAACCAGAATTCCATGTTCAATTCTAAAGCAAGACAAAGAATCAGAAGATAAGACAAACTCTAAGATAATGACTATTGAATATTTGAAAGATTGTTTCACCACTACAGGAAATGTGGGTATTAATAGCGTAAGAGCATAGCGTTTTGAATGTTTATGCTATAATAGAGTTTTGAAAAATTTTAGATAGCGTTTGGAGAAAGGCAAACGCTATGGTAGGTTGAGCGCGAAAAATATTTCAGAGTGGCGCTTAGTATTTGGTCTATGATAGCATAGATGTAAATTAAAACGTTATTATAGGTATAACCGGGAAACTAAAATTTTATTGGCTCCAAAAATTTTACTAAGTAACAAAATAATAAAAAAAACAAAGAAACAATAAGTTAAAAAAAAAAAAAAATTAGGGCTATCGATCCTTCTCACATCTTTCTTCTTTCTTTCCTCTTCTCACATCTTTCTTCTCTGTCTCGAGACTGATCCGTTCTTTCTCCCTGAAAGACCAAATATGAACACCAAATGAAACCCAATTAGTTTCTCTTCCACTATCGATCCCTAATTTTGTCTAATCCCTCTCAGATCTAAATCCCTCTTAGTCGAAATCTCTCTAGATCTCGATCGTATGTTTCTTAATCGTCACAGACATCAATCGAAATCAAATTGGTTAGTATATGTATGGGTGTTCGATATTCTCAATGATTTAGTTTTTATTCATGTTAGGGTTTCATCTGTTTTTGTTGTTTGAAGTAATTGGGTTTTGGATTGTTGTTTGTGTGATTTGAATCGTGTTTCTTTCTTCTTATGTGAGTTTGGGTGTTCGACTTTCAATTTGTGTTTTCGATTGATTTATGTCTGAGTTTAGATTCATTACAAGATAGTCTATTTACTAGATTCTTTACTAGATAATGCATGTATCGATTGATTTTTGTCATGAGTTTGGATAGTGTAGAAAAGTTTCTTGCTCTCATATAAAGATGCTAATTTGGTTTCCTAGCTCTTGTCTCTAGTTCTTACCGGTCGCTGCCACTGCTCTCATGATTATTGATGTCTCATGTATCTTTTTCTGATGTGTAGTTGGATTTGCGGATCTGTATGGATTTGAAGTACAAGAGGAATCCATATGCTTCAGACATTGAGTAACTTTAAGGACGGTGAAGTCGTGCTTCTCCAGGATATCTGCAGAAAGGCAAGTGATTGAAGAATAATACGAACAAAGCCTTGAGAGAATGTCATGATTATTTATTCTTTGTTTGGTTGTTCTGTTTCAGGTTGCGATTCATCTTATGGTTAACCAACTTCTTGGATCTTTTTATTTGTTGTTCAGGCACGAAAGGAAATCATAAGCAAGATAAACAAGACGATAGAGAAGCGGTTGCAGAACAAAGCAGCATCAGATACTGCTGGCGCTGGGAATGGTGTACTTGGAAGATTGCTTGAAGAAGAAAGCTTACCAAACGAATCCATGGCAGATTTTATCATCAATCTACTGTTTGCCGGAAATGAAACCACCGCGAAAACATCGTGCAAATGAGCAGGAAGAACATGATAGGCTCGCAGGTGGAATGCTAACATGGCAAGATTACAAGACAATGGACTTCACTCAATGCGTAAGTAAATCAAGATGCCCAAGAATGTTCTCTGCTTCTTATCACAGATGGTAAAAACCTTCACTAAACACTTTTCTTGATTTCTCAACAGGTAATAGATGAGACACTCAGGCTTGGGGGAATTGCAATCTGGCTAATGAGAGAGGCGAAAGAAGATGTCTCATACCAAGGTTCGTGATAGCGTCTTTGACTTTTGACATAAGTTTGATTTCTCTCTTTATTGTTAACAAGATAGTTTTTTTGGACGACGCTTACATGATGAGCAGAGAGCTATCGGAAGAGACTGGAAAGGAGTCAAGTGGACTTCCTTCACAACGTTGATCGCATCTTGGTACAGTTCGTTGGAACAAAAAGCTAAAACTTGTTGAGTTTTTATAGGAATTTGCTAATGAGTAAATCTGTTTTACAGGTTATGCGAGATGGAATGATTGTGCAGTCAGGAAGATACGACGAATTAGTGAGCTCCGGGTTAGATTTTGGAGAACTGGTAGCAGCGCACGAGACATCAATGGAGCAAGTTGAAGCTGGGTCGGCATCAGCCACTGCAGCAAATGTGCCAATGGCATCACCAAGAACACAGAGATTTTCAATAGAGTCTCCGCGTCTACCACCAACACCAAAATCTCCCAAAATACATAGAACTACTTCAATGGAGTCTCCAAGAATACTTAGAACTACTTCAATGGATTCTCCTCGTTTAGGTGAGCTAAATGATGAAAGCATCAAATCGTTTCTCGGCTCCAACATCCCAGAAGATGGATCAAGACTGATCAAAGAAGTCGATGATTTGGATGATGAAGCTTTTGATGATGATATTGTTTATGTTAGGGATGATTGTGAAGGTTTGTTAGTGGTAGATTGATAGGTATGTTTGTGGTTTTTGTAAACAATGAAATTTGAAATGGGTTACTAAACATTTTAATATTTATATAATTTGTATTAATTTTAATGGTATTTTTTTTTACAAATATTCGAAATTAATTTTTTTTTACAAATATTATATTTAAATTAAAAAATAATTCGTAATTATTTATTATTTTGAATAATTTAAAAACAAACTAATAACACAAAACATTTGCTATCTTTGCTATAGGTAAAATCTAATTAACGAGTTTTAATAACATCTTTATCACGCTATTATAAACATTAACAATTGCACAGAAGACAACGCTATCGTTGTATACTTAACTATTGCACAACGCAAAACCGCTATCAAAAGTGTCCGACTTTCTATAACGGGCGATGTCAGAGCGCTTAAGGAAACGCTATGGTAGGTGAATAATTGCGTTTTTCGGCCGCTATTAATACCCACATTTCCTGTAGTGCACAATCAAACAACGAAAAGCTATGAACACACAACTCCAGAACACGAGATCCAATTCGTAACAAAGATTCAAAACAGAGAATGCTAACAAGCTATTAACTCAATTCAAATCAAATTCGTGGAATTGAATCCATCGGAAACAAAGGGTAAGAAACAAAATCAGACCTTTCTAAGATCATCCTAAATAATCAAATCAACACGATATACACATTTCTAAGCTCATCTCCATATACTATAAATCAAGCTCAAACAAAAACCCACAAAAGCCTTATCTAATAAAGCAATAAACTTTGTAATCAAAGGGAAGAAAGATTGATACCCCTTTGCGAGAATTGGGAGAAAGAGCTAGCTCGCGTCTAATGACGACGTGTCCTTTGTTCAATCCAACGAACAAACCGGTCTTCACTTCTTGTAGAGAGTTGTAGGGACGAAGAATCCTGTGTGAATTGTTGGATAATTCCAACTAACTTGAGGAGCAAGTTATCTCCTTCTAGAAGATGCTAGAAGAGATACAAGAAAGGAAATCCAAGAAAGGAAATCAAGAGAAAAGGAAATACAAATAATGTCAAGTTGGACAAGATTGTAAGTCTTCCTATTCACAATAGGCAAAGAAGAAGTTTGGTTCTAGTATAAATAAGAGCCTTATGAATAACAAGAGAAGCAGCTCAGCAGGGGGAGCTCGAAAAGCTCAGAGGAGCTCGAGTAGCTCGTATAGCCGAAGTAGCTCAGAGGGTAGCTCAGAGGGTAGCTCAGAGGAGAGCTCGTGAGAGCAGCTCAGAGGGAGCTCGTGAAGGCAGCTCAGCAGGGGAGCTCGTGCAGCTCAAGAGGGGAGCTCGAGTAGCTCAAAGGAGAGAGCTCAAGAAGAGAGTCGAGACTCATGAGGAGTCGAGACACATGATAGTCGAGAAGGACCTCATGAGAGTCTAGAGGAAGAGACTCATATAGACTTAGGGGTAACTAAGTTCTGTATAGGATAAGAGTCTATGGTGAGTAGATCCATAAGACTAGATCAATGAGGTTTATGGAGAGTTGTTCCATAAGACCTAAAGAGAGAAGAAGAGACTTATGGAGAGTTGTTCCATAAGACCTAAGAGAGGACATTAGAGAGAAAGATTAAGGCTTTGGAGAGTTGTTCCAAAAGACCTTGAGAGATTTAGTTTTGAGAAGTTTCTAAATCAATAAAGAAAGGTTGTTCTTTAATCTCTTGTTCTCGTGTTACTGAATCACTCTCTGAATCATTCAGTAACTTAGTCAGGGTAACGTGTTCCTGATTTGAATTGGGCATCAGAGCAGTCAAGATAAGGTAATCTTGATTTGAATTGGTATCAGAGCAAGTAGGCTCTGAACTTTAATTGGTATCAGAGCATGTAGGCTCTGAACTTTAATTGGTATCAGAGCAAGTAGGCTTTGAACTTTAATTGGTATCAGAGCAAGTAGACTCTGGAAGAGACCTGTGGTATGGCAGAGCTTAGTTTGAAGACTCTGTACAAGTTTAGAACTTAGTTTGAAGACTCTGGACAAGACCTGTGGTGTGTCAGAGCTTAGTGTGAAGACTCTAGACAAGACCGGTGGTATGTGACTCGTAAGCAAGTATGGCAGGCGAAAATCCACAACCACGAACCAAGATCATTCATATTGTAGCATCCCTGGAGCAAGTTCTTGACCTAAAGCGGATGGGGTTTGAAGACATTGTTGGGAGGTTACTAGAGTATGAAGAACGTATTGGGTAAGAAACCCAAAGTGAAGACCAAGGACCTCAAACCCTAAGCGTGGAGGCTACGGGAAGTTTCGAGCAGGAAACAGAGGTGGTTATAACAAGAAGACGTTATAACAAAGGAAGCTATAACTACGGGGGTTATGGTAGAGGAAGATTTGGAGGTGACAGTTCCGGCAGAGGCATGGGACAAGGAAGGTCCATCTTGCAATCTCAAGGAGAAGTAACCGGTGATCACAACCAAAAGCAGAATTTATCCAAAGTGATGCGACAAGGCTGGTCAGCATCAAGTTGTTTGGAGTAAGCAAGCCGACATGTCTGCAAGCCGAAGGACTTGCTGAGGGACGTGCTGAAGGACTCGTTGAAGGACTCACTGAAGGACTGACTGAATGAATTGCTAATGAATCTACAAGGACATGGCATGCTCGGTTAGGTCATATAAGTTTTTGGAATTGATTCACGGAGAAGATGTTGGAGAAGGACATGAAGAAGATGATGTCATGGAGGATATCACTCAAGACAACCACGAGGATGAGGTTGGTGAAGTAGTTCAAGGAGTACCACAGCTGACAAAGTCTGGTCGACAAGTGAATCAGCCGCAGTACCTTGAAGACTATGTTATGAAGTCCGAAACAGTTTCCGGTTTGTTCCAGAAAACTTATGATGAAAGTGAGAGACGAGCCAAGATCAACAAGAACAGGTGGTTCCTTGTTGACATATCGATTGAAGTTTTTGATCGGTACAAAAGGTTTGAAGAGTGTGTAGAGAAGCAAGCCGGCTTATCCATAAAAACCTTTCGCACCGATAGAGGAGGAGAGTTTATGGAGCTCAATCGATTACGCATAGAGGAGGAGTCTCTATGCATTTAATGAAGATTCGATGTTGCATAGAGGAGGAGTCTCTAAGCATCTAATGAAGATTCGAGGTTGCATGGAGGAGGAGTCTCTAGGAACCTAATGAAGATTCTGAATGATATGTGGGGAGGAGCCGTACGTCAATCAGAGATCACATGACCACATCTCAAGATGGTAGATGATTGGTCAAGAAGTGTGATCACGAGGCCGCATCTCAAGAAGGTAGATGATTGGTCAATATTGGAGCCAAGCCGGGTTCTAATGATGCTAGAATCAAGTCGGATTCTAGAGATGCTAGAACCAAGTCGGGGTCTAGAGAATATCAAACCAAGTCGGGTTATGATATTTGGGTACTCTGTACTAATCGTTGAAGTAGTACAGGAAGTAATACAGGAAGTCATTCAAGGAGCAGAACAAGAGGTATATGCTCAAGGAATACTTGCCATTGAAGTAATACTTGAAGTAGTACACGAAGTTATTCAAGGAGCAGAACAAGAGGAATATGCTCAAGGAATACTTGTGGATACTAAGATGGAGTCAAATTTGAAGATGTAAAATTTGAAGATCTCAAAAGCTGAGGAGGAGCAAGAGATCGTATCTCAACAAAGGTTGAAGTTGAGAATGTTCAAGGTGTGGAGCAGAAGGCGGACACACTTACTAAGGCATTGGCGAGAATCAAGCTTCCCGGAATTCAAGTTGGAATTAAGGGGGAGAATGTTGGATAATTCCAACTAACTTGAGAAGCAAGTTATCTCCTTCTAGAAGATGCTAGAAGAGATACAAGAAAGGAAATCCAAGAAACGAAATCAAGAGAAAAGGAAATACAAATAATGTCAAGTTGGACAAGATTTGTAAGTCTTCCTATTCACAATAGGCAAAGAAGAAGCTTGGTTCTAGTATAAATAAGACCCTTATGAAGAACAAGAGAAGCAGCTCAGCAGGGGGAGCTCGAACAGCTCAGAGGAGCTCGAGTAGCTCGTATAGCCGAAGTAGCTCAGAGGGTAGCTAAGAGGAGAGCTCGTGAGAGCAGCTCAGAGGGAGCTCGTGAAGGCAGCTCAGCAGGGGAGCTCGTGCAGCTCAAGAGGGGAGCTCGAGTAGCTCAAAGGAGAGAGCTCAAGAAGAGAGTCGAGACTCATGAGGAGTCGAGGCACATGATAGTCGAGAAGGACCTCATGAGAGTCTAGAGGAAGAGACTCATATAGACTTAGGGGTAGCTAAGTTCTATATAGGAGAAGAGTCTATGGTGAGTAGATCCATAAGACTAGATCAATGAGGTTTATGGAGAGTTGTTCCATAAGACCTAAAGAGAGAAGAAGAGGCTTATGGAGAGTTGTTCCATAAGACCTAAGAGAGGACATTAGAGAGAAAGATTAAGGCTTTGGAGAGTTGTTCCAAAAGACCTTGAGAGATTTAGTTTTGAGAAGTTTCTAAATCAATAAAGAAATGTTGTTCTTTAATCTCTTGTTCTCGTGTTGCTTAATCACTTTCTGAATCATTCAGTAACTTAGTCAGGGTAACGTGTTCCTGATTTGAATTGGGCATCAGAGCAGTCAAGATAAGGTGATCTTGATTTGAATTGGTATCAGAGCAAGTAGGCTCTGAACTTTAATTGGTATCAGAGCAAGTAGGCTCTGAACTTTATGAATGGCTCGTGGTTTGATGGGAAGCTGTAGTAAACTAACCGGTTTGGTTGAATAAACTGGAGAGACATCGTTTGATTCTCTTTAGACTTAGTCTTTAATTTCTCGTTCTTTCTAGTTTCACTGATCTTGCCTATCAACCCTCAATTTACTCGATATGGAAGGAACAAAATTCCCGGTTACATTCAGCCATATATGTCAAATCCTCTTTCCGCGATTATTATAGGAATTCAGCAAACAAGATGGTTTCGCCACGATCCATTGTCTTGTGCTCAAAGAAACACTCCGTCTACGGTATCTTAAACTGTTCAATTAGGTTGCTTTTCTAGTCGGGTGTTGAATGGATCAATGTTAGGCCTATATATTAAGGCCTTGAATGATTGGTAGGTATGATGCGGACCGGAGTAAAGTCGGACTACTCTGGGCTTAATTTACCATTCAACAAATCGAATTAGTATGCAACACTCCAGACTAAAAAAACTTCATACTAGTTTATACTCGAAAGAAAACTCTATACCGTGTTAATTCCACTTTTGATCCGGCTTATTCAGTCTACTCCTTACAAGCTTTATACCAAGTTACCAACTTCATACCAATAGTAGAAATCAGACCAAAATATAATTTTTAAATTAGTTTGATCCGAGTACTTACTTCTCATTGGTTAAATTTGTATTTTTTTGTACTCTTTAAAAATGTGTACATATATATGATCATTCCCAATTGTAAAAACTCACCCAAAAAAAAAATCATTCATTCCCAATGGAAATTGATGATTAGGGTGCTAGGTGGTTAGTTAGGCTTGAAATTAATGCATATTAGTCTTGTGATTACCAATGGAAATTGATGTTAATTGCTTGATTAGTGTAGACTGTAGAGTTAGTACCATGGAAGTGGACTAGTTTACATTAGTGTTCTAAGACTAAAGGATTAGCATTGTTAGATTGATAGAGCATCTTGATTGATTATTAATCACTAGAATCAATAATCTAAACCCGAAGACTCGCTTTCTATTTATAGACTTGAACCGCTTTGCTTATTTCTCGCTTGTTTGATTTTGAATCTTGTTAGTCTTTTCTTTTGCATATTGATTTCTTTTGTCTTGTTTTGCATTGTTTAGTTAAAATTGCATTGTTGGTCAAATTTAGAAAACCAAAATCATCTATTTTGCTTAGATTAAGTAAATGTGTGCATTCCTAGTGTGTTGGTTCATTACTCTTTGAGCTTCGATAAGTAATTGGGTAAAAACACTACATCAAATGTTAATCCAACTTGTACGTTCATTATCAGATTTAGATTAAATAATTTCATTTAAATTGAATTGATATCATTGATTACATATTTTAAAGTAGGTGACGTAACTTGGTGTGTTTAATTTCACGTGTCGAATTTATATGGTTAGGGTTATGTGTAATTGCTATATTAATGTATAATGATATACTTTTTGTTTGTTGTGACCTTCAAACATATCTTTTAGATTTCCATTACATCGAAAAGTAAGACAGTTTTAAGAAAAATTAGAGAATTCAAAACTCAAATTTCAAGATGTTACAAAACAAAATGAGTTTACCCTCTCCACTAGATGTTAATTAATTTCACCTTTTAATTATTTTAATCATTATGATTATTACTCCAAGGTATTTAATTTGATAAGCACAAGTGTCCATGAGGAACGAAACCCGAAGCTCTGAAGGAAGTCAAGGTCGCTGTTGGCCTTACGTAACAAAGCTACCGATCAAGACCAAAGATCATATCTTCTTTTTTATAATAAAAATATGCATTCACATATCAATAAACGAAGAAAAAATATATATTCCATGAGCATGATATTATTTTCTACTACACATTTTGTTGACCCATTATTCAATAAAATCAAATAATTTACTAAAACTATAGATTTTACTTCTGTGGAACAAGTAAAAAAAACACAATTGACCATGTTACAAAAAAAACTCTCCATATATACCAGAGTGGGAGCAGTAGAGCATACCAAAAGAGGAAAGAGGCAGCAGAAACTTTTTAGTTACCAGAGAATCTTTTCCAATTTATATTAAAGGGTGATAATGGAAGATTGAGATGTTTTTTTGAAGATTGCAACAGCAAAAAATTTTTATCTCTACTTGAACTTGTACTCCCTTCTCATCCACTACAACAATACTTACTACTTAAATCGATTTTCTTGATTATACATATCAAAAAACTCATAGAAGATTCTTGCAAGAAGTTCATATATGATGATAATATGATTCTTCCAAAGCTCATATGATCAAAACAAGTTAAATATATTATGTTAAACCTGGTAATCTAAGCTTATTTGTTGTAGCTCTCCAAGTTAGGCAATTAGCACTTGAGAAGGGTTAAATCGCTAGACGGTTCCGCATAGTCCATCCCCCAACTCGGCCGCCCCAATGTGAATTCCAAATTGAGATGAATATTGGTCGCCTCTTTCTCCTCATTTTCCTATTTTCAAAAGATTACACATTTTAGGACCATAAGGAAGTGTACCATTGTTACCATTCGGTTCCGGGTTTCCATGCAATCAATAATGTACCTTAGTGTGTTGAGTTGTTCCCAAATGAGGATCTGCTTGTGTAGATATGCTCCTAGGTACTCCCTTTGTGGATGACCATGGAGCTCTGTTCAAATTTTAATAATAACACATTTGAGAATTCTAGTTATAACTCATATTGTTGGACCCTATAAGTCCTTGTTATTTAGTAGTTATACCATTCATTTGTACATACAAAAAATATTATATTTGGACCTACTTCTATATCATCATCAATTAATGTAAATATACAAATTAACTAAGAAAATTTAAATCTTTTCTATTTAGAATAAAACCAAAAAGACCTTAACGGATTTAATGAGAGATGGAAAGTACATTCACATAAGCCCTAGGAGAGGGTCATATTCATCAAAATTCACACAGAACTAAGACAAAAAGAGACTAAATGCAAAGTTTTACAAAAAGAAAAAAAGTAATTAATTAAAAAGTAACCTTTGGGTCTTTTGCACAGTTGATGAGTTTGGCGAATTTGTGTCAGTTCCTTCATCAGCTTCTTCATTATTATTATTGTCCTCTATCCTCTGCTCTGCCTCTTTCTCTACCTTTCCTTCTCCTGTTTATTCCCAAGAATAAAAAGACAAATTTTATATTAAAAAAAATTGAAATTCTATATACATTTATATCCAATAGGAATACAAAAATCAGTGAACAGTTTGAATGCATACCTGATGATCCTTTATCAGTGCATTTCACTGTTCTATACATCTGCATTAACAATCACACATTCTTGGAAAATCAAACACAAAGGAAGAAAAAATAAAATAAATGTTTGGCTAAGCTTATTTCAACTATGCAATCATGTGTTATATAGTGGCCCAAAATAGATACAGTTTTATAAATATTTTCATACACCTATATGCATATGTGTGTGCATTCTTACGAGATTCCATTAATATTTTTTAGAAATTTTTTTTAAAAGAAAGAAAATAATTAGAAATGGACCTGCAAATGACTCTTGACATGAGCTAGGGTTAGATCCTTCACATTCATCAACTCCAACACTGATTTAGGCGTTGCTCCTGAGACCAACCAATACACGACAAATCTTAACACTTTCGTTTCAAAACGTTACTTAAGACATAAATCTTGGTTATGTCTTTCTTAATTATTTTTTTTGGTTAGAAAAGGAAAATGTAAGCGGACAATACATACTTTCATGGCCGCCAAGAAGTTGAACAGCATGGACGAAATGAGCATGAAGAGTAGAAGTCCATCTCATTCTTGGAGCTCTAATGCTTCGTTTAAGACCCACCATTGATGATGAGCTTCTCTTGAAATCTCGGCCATAGATTTGGGGTTGGAACATGTTTGAGTTCCTTTGATGATGATGATGTTCAAAGCCTAAGCTCAAGAGAGGTTTGTTGAAGAAGTTGTTCTCATGGCTTAACTCACTGAGGCTGCTTCCGGAGTCACTGCTTGTGGAGCTCCGGTCACCGCCGTGAAGAGGTTTTCCGGCGTGAGAGTTAGGAAGACTGATTTGAAGAGACAGATCTGGGATTGAGTTTAAAGCTCTCATAGTGTTTCTTGAATCTAACATCATCATCTCACTATTTTCTTTATAATCCTTGTCTATTTAAATAGTGGAGATCAAGAATGTGTGGAAAGAGAAAAAGAGAAAGAGAGAGAGGTCTGCAGAAACAACACTTTTACTTAGGGAGAAAAAAAAGAAAAGGAAAGAAGTGGGTATTTATTTCTCAATCCTTGTCATTATTTTATTAAATAATATTTTACTTTCTTTTTTATTTATTTAATATTTGAAAATATATATTTTCAACAAAACAATTTTCTACAATACCTTAACCATTATTCTGAGAACTATTTAGTGCACTCTTATCGTAGATTCGTAGTACTACAAAATGTTAGTCCCCACGTAGAAAAACATTGTAACTTTTTAGTTTACTTACTAAGAAACTACGGGGGTGTTATTGGTTTATTAATTTGTAAATCCATATAGAATTTGAAAATTTTTATTAATTATGAAATCAAGATATATAGATTTTGAAATAACATGTGTTTACCCATGGATTTGAATCCTTCTATTTTTCTCTTTCAATTCCATTCAATTCCATTTAAAACATAATTTGGATTCTCAAATCCAAAAACAAATGACTAAACGAATAACATATGATTTTAACTAGTATTTATAAATCATAGAACCAATAACACATGAATTTAATTAGGATTTTAAAATCAATGATTGAATAACAAATGATTTTTGTTTGGATTTCTAATTCCATATAAATCCATGAACCAATAACCCCTCCTACAATCTATGTAATAACCAAATTTAAATTAAAAAAAATAGAAATGAGGAATTATTTACATATACCAATTACCAAAGCTTGTTGTCAAAACTCAAAAAAAAAAAAAAAAAAAGCCTTAATTGTTTACTTGATGTTTGATTATTAGACAATATTTCTTAGAAAGAAATTTAATATCTACCAATATTGTCGAGATGTAGGAATTGTTCATATTGAATGTCATACACTTGTAAAACGTTCTGTGTTTTCTATCGTTTTCGTAATATTTTTATTTATTTATACTTTTTTCCGGTTTAGCAATCCTCAAGGTTTCACAAAAAAAAAAAAAATGGCAATCCTAAAGAAAATGAAGTAAAAAAATTTTGATTCCCGGCCCGACTCGATTATTAGGGATTGAATTCTCAACTTTCATCAAAAACTAACAAAGCATTTAAAAGGAAGAAAGGAAAAAGAGAGAGTGCTTATATTTCAATATAGTTGGAATTGTTCCAAAAAGCTAAATGAAATGCACTTGGCGAAAACAATTAATAAATAATTTATTTTTGCCCCAAGAATAATAATTTAAGAAACAACAAAAGAGTAAAAAAGTTGGAAGACTTATGACAACGTAGATCTGATTAGTGGTTAAAAAGGTGAAAACAAGCACAGAGAGAAAGACTGAATGTGATAATTAGATAATGAGTACCCTATGATTTGCATGTTTACTATTTTTAATAAATAAAATAAAACACTTTAAATTTCCAATGCAAGAAAATAGGCTTTTAATTAAAAGGTCTCTGCCTCTTAGGGTTCGATGGAGAAAAGTAAACAACAGAGTTTGTATTTAAAATTTTACTGCAAAACCTTCAAAGCCTCAGATTTGAAAAGTTGACTGAGAAAGCAACTGCGGTTTTATCATGAGGATTCTTGTTTGAACAACAAAGTCGCTCCAAAAGGAAAATTGGTTTTTTTTTTTTGAGAATTGAAGAGAGATAAAGACAACTAATTACTCTCAATCGTATTAATTGCATTCTATACAATTACTTTATATTTTACAGTATTTAGTTTTCATGCCATATCTCTTGGGTCTTGGCCATTAAAAGAACAATCGTACGATCCAAATATTTTGGTTTTTTTTTCCGACAATATTCTTGTTTACATAAGCATCTTATTGTTGTGTTTTGTAAAAAGAAAAATTTATTGTAGACTTTGTTAAAAAAAAACAGACAAAGGATACATACCTAAGATTCCCATTGATATGTATTCTTTTTTTTAATGTATTATTTTCTTTATATCAATAAGTATATGATTCAAAACAAAATATACTCTTAAATCTACATAGATCAACAAAACCAATGTATAAAACATAAGAAATATTTGTTTTTGTACAATCAATGCAAACTTCACATACACACACACACACACAAAAGAAAAGAAACCACCCGTTTTTTTTTTGTAGTGACGAATAATAATACTATTACTATTCAATACATTTGAAAATACTTAGTTAAGAATATAGAGCAATAAAATTCGATGTGTACTATTGTAGACTTATAGTATATACATATACAAGTTACATGTCTCAAGGCGCGAGATTAATGGTTTGGCATCGAAAAAGCCGAAGTGGTAATATACGATGGAATATTTGGAAAGATAATTTGCTCTGTTATTGATTGATGGAGACATCTTTAAATTTCTCTTCTTTCATTTTTAATTGATTAATTTCTCTCTGCTTCCTTTTGTTTGTTTGTTCTCTGTTCTTTGTTGACACTCTCAAGGCTCCTTTTTAGGTAAAATTTCTGGAACTCTCAAGGCTCTTGCTACTCCTTGCTTGCTATTGAAAACAAGAATATATTGTACTTATTGTATAAATGATTTTCTATATTATATTAGATTTTTGTTTTTGCAAATTGACAAACTAAATATTTCGTAGTATTATACTAATATAGTTAAATAATAATAATAAACGATATTCTACATTCAAAAAGCTAGGATTGGTAGCCATGTGACACTGGCTACTGTTGACTATGAGTATATATGTAACATGTTCTAAGATGATTTGAATCAAAAACATATAAATTAATAAATAAATATTATATATATGAATTATAACTCTAGAAATTTTTCCAATTTCTATCTGTCTAACAGGTGTAAGATTATAACCATGAGCTGTCATTTTATTTCATAGATTCATTGGGTATTAATTATGTTTGATCGAGATTTCCACGGGTTTATTAGAAAAATAGGATGCATCAATTAATGTGTACCATAACTACAAGTGTTATTTTTCTACCATTGCAACAAACTAAATTTAATTAATCATACATACTACCAAGATTTCCCATGGAGAGATTGAAACCATGCATTAATAATAAAATGTGTACCCATGTGGTGTGTAATATAGTCAAATGTCCTTTTTGATATTTATTTTGTTTCTTCTCGCATTTTACTATAAATTATACATGAATTGGAGAATGCAAATATTCTATTTTTTAGAAAGATTTCTATCATTCCCACGTACGTCACCGAGCTCATACATATCTTGTGCAAAACCCCGCAGACATATTATAGAATACTCTTTCTTTTCTAAATTATAAGATGTTTTTGTTAAAAGTACAAAGATTAAAAAATAATAAATGTTTATTTATTTATAAAAATTTAACCAATTAAAAAAACAGCAGAATTCAAAAGACCATAAATAAACTAAATAACATAAATTATGCATAAAAATCTGAGAAAAGTTTATACTATGGAGCAAGAAAAAAGTCTTAAACATTATATAATTTAGAACAGAGGGAGTAACATTTTACATTCACAAAACTCCAAATTTTTTGTTTAGTATTTATAACTCTAGTGGTCTAGTGTGATCTCGTTAGATGCACAATCTTTCTATTACAGCAGAAATCACATTAAACATACTCTACAAAATAATATAGATTTTAAGGTATTGTTGGTCAAAGTTTATTCTACTCCGCATCCTCAGATCTTACCCTCAAAGGGTTTGAAGATTTGGATTGAGCCTCATGTTCTAACAGTCGACGCTCTACAACTAGTTTCACTATGTTTGTTGGTGATTTCTTAATATCCTGGAAGTCTAAGAAGTAACATGTTATCACTAAATCATCTGCAAAGGTTTAATATAGAGCATTAGCTCTTGCTACTTGTGAACTAGTCTAGCTACAAACTTTACTGATCTTTCTAAAGGCTACTTCATCAGTTCATGTCTTGTATTCAAATTTATATCGCCACCACTCATGTCTTTCACGAGAAGATGAAGCATATCGAAATTGACTGTCATATTGTTAGGGAGAAACTGGATAATGGACAGCTCTAATTGCTTCATGAGCATACTGACGATCAGATGGTTGACATTTTAACTAAACATTTGTTCCTATATCAGTTTAAACATCTTAAGTCCAAGATGATCATTTTCAATATCTTCGTAAACTCATTTTGAAGGGGCCTATCAAATTATGTTTCTCGGTTTTGTTGGTTTATTCTTTCGTTTTAACTTAACCTTGTATAGCTCTAGTATATAAACGTTGTACAAACATTTTACAAAATAATGAGAAAATATCTTTGATAAGAATCTCTAACAAACTCTCTCTTTTTCGTCAATCGTAATATACATATCAAGATTACCCATGTGGTGTGTAAATATAGTCAAATGTTCTTTTTGATATTTTATTTTGTTTCTTCTCGTATATTCTATTACAAATTATACATGAACTGCAAAATGCAAATATTCCATTTCTTACAATGATTTCTATCATTCCCACGTACGTCATCGAGCTCATACATATCTTGTGCAAACTTCACTTATTATAAAATAACATTTTACATTCACAAAACTTCAAATTTTTTGTTTAGTATTTATAATTCTAGTGGTCTAGTGTGATCTCGTTAGATGCACACTCTTTTTATTACAGCGGAATTCACATTAAACATACTCTACAAAGTAATATAGATTTCAGCTTCCAATCTCCCACCTACGAAAATATATCTAACAGTTTCCACAATTGATGTTCAATCATCTTTTTCCACATTGAAATTAAGTATAAAAACGTTTAAAAAAATAAAAATAATCTCCTTAAGAGCCACATGAAACCGAGAACTGCCTTTATCGCTAGAGGACTAATATATATTAAACATCAAATATAACGCGAACGGTTCACGGATATATAGTTAACAATTTATTGATTAAGAAAAAAAAGAGAAGACTACTAATAATCTTGTCATGGAATGGAAACAAAATAAAAGATTCCACACGTCCTGTATTATAGCTTGGCACACGTACGTAGCAAATATGGACCAACCTGTACACGTGCTTGGACCTATCGAATATTATTCGGTTGATTAAGACTTTCAAAATAATAATTTACATATTGTGATTACAAAAAGATTAAGAAAATGAGAAGCCAACAAGAAGGGTTGTTATTAGAAGTAAGAGAGTAATTAAGAGTGTTAGGTTGGCTGTCACAGACCCACATTCTCTTCTTTTCCTTCCATTTCTACTATCCTCTACTTCCCACGCGCTTCACAATTCAAAACACACTTATTTAGAGAGAAATTTACATTATTTTGACCTAAGAAATAAAGTAATCTAATTATTTTATTAATTATATTTATATATATTATGATACATCATACATATGAAAAATCAGGTGACTATATGAATTTCAAGTAAATATATAGTGTAAAAATATAGTTTGTTTATAAGTATTTATGACTTTTCATAACTATACATATGTCCACATTCAAATAATTTAAAGCTAGAAAAATAAACTAGTTGCCTATAACTAAAAATATGTAAATTTATAATCCTTTTGAATTGCCGAACTGTTGAATTACATGGACTCTTCAGACTAGACAACTTTACGATAATTTTCACCATGTGGAACTTTGGCACTACCAATCCTATAACCATGTTATTTCCGCAAGATATTGCTATATGTTTAGTGTTGCCGACTTGCGTGTGAGCCCCAAAGATTCTCGATGTGAAATACAAGTGTACAACCCCACTGATCTGAATCAACAGTTCACGAAACAATAAATTTAATCTCGAACATTTTCTAATAAATAAATATGTATATATGAAATAAATAGATTTACACATTTATAAGAATGTAATTAACAATAGCAGAGTTAAATTAAACAGTCACATATATATGGTTGCAAATACATTCTTTTTTTTTTTTTTTTTTTTTTTTTTGCAAATACATTCATATTAAACTATATAAGATATTTTGTTAAAAAGATATAATAAGGGTAATAGTAATACACATTGTAACATCAATAATATAATAGTAAATTGAACAACAATACTATATAGTAGTAAAATTAAATAATTAAATAGTGAAATCATTAATTACAAAATGTTGATAGAGAGGAGAGGACAGGGGATGGCGTTCTATTCAACGTGTAGCATTTTGTCGTGGCACGTAGATGCTGCATGAGAGCCCCAATATTCCCTCCTCATTAATTTTTCTTAAATATTATATTAAAAATGTAATGTTACATCTATATATAACCTATAGTATTAATGTTACCATTTTAATGTGTTTGACGTTTTATATTTTGTTTGGAAGAAGCTGTCGAGCCCCCCACATTACTCGGCGCCAACATGGCCTCTCCTCTCACGTGACATTTATTTATAATTTTGGGTTGCTTAATAAGTTAATTTCCATTTTCCGACATCTACATATGCCTCTTGTTTATCCCACACGCACTCTATCATAACATCATAATTGCCGGAGCCTTCTTTGAAATTAAATAATCATTGAAATCGATTAGATCAACTTTAGCTATGCTCTAACTATTAGCATTTGCACCCTTACCGGATACTAGATCAGCTAAACCAACCGGATATCAAATCGGCTAAACCACATGTATTACGATTTAATCTAGTCTAATTAGTTTAACCAAATTATATGAATTCTGAACTTACGTACATATGAAACCCAATAATTATAGTATTACGATCTTGGATGGTTCTCTATGATATTTTGTATTGAACTATATCAAATCTGTTTTAGTTTTCCGTTGGTCCGTTGTACCTATTTTTGGTATTGTTTTCAAAGTAGTGCAATCAGCTACCTCAATTTTTCACAATAATCAATATAAAGTTTTTTTTCCTTAGTTTATATATAGTTGGAATCATAATATATATATTATTTCTTTTTTTTTTTCATTGCTAGCTATTTACTCCACATTAATATTATTTATTGGTTGATAAACTCAATTTACTTTAAGATTGGACTAACTATTTGCTCTGTAGTCGTTTAAAAAAGAAAACTCTATTATTTTTTTTCTGATCTATTGAATAGTAAGACTTGAGAGTGATGATCGATATTATTTTGCACTAACTCCACGACAATAAAAATTATTAGTTGACCAACGAGGCAACGAATAATTTATACTACAACGTTAGAAGATAATGATGTTGTATATATTAGTGAAGGTGTCCTTATACAAAATAAGACAAAGCCTCTTCTCTATCTCGTTTACGAAGCCTTTGCATATAAATATAAGGAAACTTGGTTTTACTAATTACGAAAAGTGTTAAAAGAAAAGGAAAAAGCCTAATTCTGTTTTAGCTATTAAGTAACAGATTATTAAATTGGATTAAGAAGCAAGGGTCAGCGCCTAATGCGCTCTAGATTCTTTGGGAAATGTGATAAGCTTAACCTCTTATATTATAAAAATCAAATAAGTAATACACTAATACTAGTGATAATATTTAATAATTTACCATTGAAATTGGTACTAATCGAATAATTCCCTTTTGATCTGCTTGGATTTATCGAAAAAGGCGTGTGTAATAATATCCAGTCAATAACATATCTCTCTCTCTCGTTCGCATTTGTTCTTTATTCCATATTCCATGTGTTTGTCTTGTCACAGTTCGAGCTCTTCTTGCATTTTAAATTTGTTGTTTCTTTTGCAATTTTCTAAAAGAAATTGTTTAAATTAATGCATTGGAGAAATGTACGGGCACCTTGTCTACAATATGCAACTGGAATTTTAGTTGGCTAAACATTTTTTTAATGCGGCTTTTGTTTGTTTACTAATTTGTATAGGACTTTTTTTTTTTAAGTGAACTAAATATCACTCATTTAATCCGATTCATATGTGCTATGCAAGTTTTAGGAAGATAAGTTATTATATATTTCCTATACAATTTGTTGAAAGTTTGTAAAATAATTATTATGGAGTCTTAACCTTATTACCACAACTCACAAATGTTAAGAGTTGGGAACCCTCTTATCATTGTATTAGTGATTGTAACATTAAAAATTATTGGAAGTAGTGGAGGTTGTTGTTCGAGTTAAGCAACCATATTAAAAGCTTTGTAGCAGTAACTCTTCAGGTGAATGTTGATCCTCAAAATCAAACAAGTACGTATTCGGAATCTTAGGGTAAAAGAAGAATCTCTTTTTTAAAGAACGAGCCGACAATTACAAAAATAGACGAACTAAAAATTTAGAATACGAGCCGAGCCGCAAAGTGCTCTGACAGTTGTATAATATTCTCTGTGAAAACGGTTATCTCGGGATCCCTTTACAAACATTCTTTTTTGCTATTTATAGAATGCAGAAGTAGGGTACACTGTTCGTGCGAAATGTCCTTTTTACCCCTTTGGTCGGTGGAAAAAACGAATTGGGCCTTTCTTTGGCTTCTGCTGGGCCACAGGGAAACATGGGCCTGTTTGAAGGGTTTAGGCCCGTTAAGGGGTTTGGGCTCGAGCCCAAAACCCACCATCAACAGTAGCCCCCCAACCCTAGTGCGTAGTGATGACGCGGCTAGGGTTGCAATCATTTCGCCGTTCTCGCTTCGACTTCCTTCGCGTGTTTTCGAGGCGCGTGTGATGGACGCTCTCTTCTGATTCGTCTACTGCCGCTCCCGAGACATTGGAAAACGGGTCGTTCGCGTGTTGCGGGCGACGAAGGTGTGATGATTACGCCGTTCTTCGAGACGCAATGATGACGCGGTTTTTCTTCAACCGACTCCCTCTATAAATACTTCGCTTCCTCCTCATTCCTTTCATTCTTTCTCCGCATCGATTTCGAAGGTATTCTCTCTGTTCTCTCTCCTTTTCTCAGCGCGTCTTTTCTTATTTTCCGATTATGTCTTCAAGTGTCGGTTCTTTCGACTCCGTCTCCGACCATCGCCGATCTCGTACTTCCGACGAGTCGAATATCCGGTCTGTTGACCGTTTTCTCAACGAATCTGTCAGCAGCTCCCGGGGTCGTAGATCTAGAACCTCTTCCAGATCGTCGGCCTCGTCCGTCGCCAGAGACTCTCCAGTTGTTACAGAGTTACGACGTCGCGAGCTCGAAAGTCGCGTGGGAGCAGCTGGACCGAGTGCAAATCCTAAGTCCGTTACAACCATGTGCCTTCGCGATGACGACAGTGATGCGGCGTCTATAGATGAGGATAACGTACCGCTCATCAGACGTAAATCTTCTATCATTAGAGCGGCTCGTTCTGTTGGCCCGTCATCTGATGTCGCCGATTGTTTGGACATCATTCCATTGACGAGGCGGGTGCCCGCCCCGGTTGGGTTTGTTCAGCCCGGCGGACCGGCACCGGGAATTCCGGATTACCTTCAACCGACGTCGTCGACGAGTGAGACGATTGAGCTTTCTCTCCATTTTTGCGATGCTCCAGCTTCCCTAAATACGCTCATCCCGAACCCGTGGGATCGTCCCTGGACTGCTCCGCCTGGATATCTTTGTGTATATGAAAAGCTCATTACTGACTGCGGGCTGACTTTCCCAATTCCGGCGTTCTTGCTTCAATATGCTTCGCGGCGAAAAATGGCGTTTGCGCAACTTTCTCCGGCTGCTATTCGGAATGCTTACGGCCTGATTCGTTTGGCTGAGCAGTGCGGCGTCGAACCTCGTTGTTCTCTGTACGAGGAATTGACGACGAAGAAGAATTTCGGGAAATCCAAGCCGGGCTTGGTGTATACTCAGTCTTCGCTGACCCCAAAGTTGGTTGTTGGTGCGAAGAGTAAGACCAACGATTGGCTTCGTTGGTACTTCTTTGTTAAGATCGAAAACGATTCCGCTGGGGACGTGGTCGTCACGAATTACCATGGGTGGACTATTTCACCCGGTAGTTTGCTTATCCCTCCGAGGTCGATCCCTTGTTAACTGATTATCTATCTAACTTGCTTTTCTCGTTTCTTTTCCTCTTGTAGTTCGTTGTCCCAAGATCTTGGACCCGTATCCTGAGAAACTTCGCGACGACGTTAAGAAGATTCTAGCTTTGTGCCCGTATACCTGGCCCAACGAAGAAGATCCTGTTCGTCGCCCTTCCTCAAAACCAAAGAAAACGAGCCGAAGAGGAGGTCCTTCGAAAGCAAGGAAGGTTAACAAGACTCCAGGTCGGCCTTGATCTTTCCCTTCTTTCTTTATTCGTTCGATGAGTGCGTACGATTTTTCTTACATTCTTCTCTCCCCTTTCTTTTACATATCAGCTCCTTCAAAGATTATGGGGAAAATGAACGTTGACGCGGTGGGTGATTACTCATCAAGATACAAGAAGAAGTCGTCGGTGACGCCGTCGAAGAGGATGAGCCGGGAGGAAGACGAGGCCATGGCCTTAGGGAAACGTCTTTCCTTAGCCGAACACGAGGCTAAGGAGAGTGAGCGACGATCTTCAGGTCGTCGGGATAGGAGAGATGGAGGTGACCATCATGATCGACGCGGTCATGGTGTTGTTGGTGCCGATCGTTCGGAAGCAAGATCCGACGTAGAGATGGAGAGGAGGGAGAAAGAGGTGGCTGAAGCGCGGTCAGCTAAGCTACCTGTTGCCGAGACTTCTCACGATGTGCCCTTAGGCGGCAGGGAGGTTATTTTGTAT
>NW_003302548.1:6168744-6181802 GCF_000004255.2 Arabidopsis lyrata subsp. lyrata | reverse complement strand
GATGATTATAACGGGCGCGACGTCCATATCTCGACTGATCCACATCCTGTGCGGAGCTATCCGCAAGCTTCACGTCGGTCCATCTCCCTTCTTTGAGCTCCATGATATGTGGGAGAGAACGGCGTCACTGACGCTGCGAAGAAGACCGTTGCGGTAATGCCTTAAGAACTTTTCGCAATACTTTAAGTGTTTTGCTCTCTAACCGAGCTTTTACTTCTTTCTGTAGGCCATTGGCGCGATTGACAGGATGGCGTATATGTACGAGCGTCGCCTCCGCGTTGTTTCTGAGCAGAACACGGCCTCGAAGGATCACCAGAGGGCTTTGGCAGCCGAGACAAAGAGGGCCGATCAGGCGTCGAAGGGCTTGGAGAGTGCCAACTCCGAGGTGCAGCTTCTTCGCGAGGAGGTCGCCAAACTAAAGGAGGAACGGGATAACGCTCTTTCAGAACGGGAGAGTTGTCTTGAGGAGTTGTCAAAGTCCCGAGTTGACTTTAAGCACTTGGCCGAGCAGTCACAAGCCGAGGAGGCAAGGCTTCGGAAGCGGCGCACCGAATATGCTCGTATTCACTTAACTAAGGCTCTCAAGGAGGCTGCAGACCAATTTCAGCAACGTCTCGACGGGATTTAGAGGCATTTCACTACCAAGGACGCGGCGTATCCCAAGTTCCTTGATTATAATCAGGCGGTCGGGAGCGTTGACCTGCTGAAGGCGCTGGCTGAAACTGGGGAGGTCGTATTGAACTCGAAGGACGTGATTGAGAGGCTTGAAGCTGATGCGGAAGAGCTTAAGAACGAGGTCAATGCGTTCGACATTGCCGAGCTAGAGGAAGGCTGGAATGACGTCGGAAATCTCTTCACGGGATCTCTCGTCGCTGAGGAATTTGCGCCTTCGGTTGAAGGTGTTGGCGATGAAGTTGCTGGTGACGTCGAGGCCATCGACCAAGTCGTTGGTGACGGTGACGCTCGGGTCGGGGATCCTCCTCAAGACGAGGCCGCGTCTTGAGCTTTTATGTCATTTTTTTTAAGTTATTTGCCGCGTAGTCGGCTTTTGTAAGACTCCTGCCACTTCTGTTGGCCTTTCCTTTATTGAACGTCTATTTCGTTTATTATCTTTTGCGTATACCGTCGAGATCGTTCCGCGCAGGTTATTGAGGACGACCTCAATAACTTGGTCGATAATCGTGTTTGAGTTGGATCCAAGACACTCGGTGGTACGACCTACGAGGTCGTACCGCGCAAGTTATTGGGGACGACCTCAATAACTTGGCGATAATCGTGTTTGGGTTGGATCCAAGACACTCGGTGGTACGACCTTCGAGGTCGTTCTGCGCAAGTTATTGGGGACGACCTCAATAACTTGGTCGATAATCGTGTTTGGGTTGGACCCAGAACAATCTTAGGTGCGACCTCCGGGGTCGGCTTATCCTGTTCGAATGATTAAAACGAGCGTGATTGCGAGTTCGGCCTCGGCTTACGTGACCAGTCGTTTTAATCGTGCGAGTATGGAACTCGGCTTTCGTTCGATTAGACACCGGGCCAGGGTGCTAACGTATTTCGTTTCGTTTGTCTTTAAAAAGATAGATTTTATTAATATTTGTAGCTGTGCCTCGTAAACGAGGCTGCCTACGTACCCTCTGATCGGAGGGATCAAGCCGCTCGTAGTTCACATTCCATGTGCGAGGGACTTCGACGCCGGACATTGTGAGGAGTTCGTAGTCTCCGGGTCGGACAATCTTCGATATCTGATAGGGACCTTCCCAATTCGCGCCTAGCTTTCCGGCGTTGAGTTCGGCCGTGTTTTCGAACACTTTTCTGAGGACGAGGTCACCTTCGCTAAAATGCCGATTATGGACTTTCTTGTTGTAGTATTTCGCTGCAGCGAGTTGATAATTCTGGATTCGACATAGCGCGGTGTTGCGGTTTTCTTCCAGGTCGTCGAGACTGTGCCTCATCATTTCATCGTTGAGATCATTATTCTGTATCATCATGGAACGTCGGAGGCTCGTACACCCTACTTCGGCCGGGGCCATCGCTTCCATTCCGTAGGCTAGGGAAAACGGAGTTTGTTCGGTGGCGCTGCGCGGGGTCGTTCTGTATGACCATAGGACGCCGTCGAGTTCGTCTGCCCAGACTCCTTTTTTGGCTTCTAGCCGTTTCTTGAGTCCGGCGAGGATTGTTTTGTTTGTTGCCTCAGCCTGGCCGTTACCTTGGGGGTAACGCGGTGTTGACTTGTTCAGACGAATTCTCCAGCTAGCGCAAAAATCTTCGAACTGTTGTGAAATAAACTGCGAGCCGTTGTCCGTGATTATTTCGTACGGTAGGTCGTGCCGACAAATGATGTATTTCCAAACGAAGTTCTGTACGTCTTTGGCTTTGATCGTTGCATAGGATTCAGCTTCGACCCACTTGGTAAAGTAATCAGTCATGACGAGGATGAAGCGTTTTTGCCGCGAAGCTGGAAGTGGACCAACGACGTCCATGGCCCAACGCATGAAAGGGTATGGCGCGGCGCCAGCTTTCATCAGTTCGGTCGGCTGGTGGATGACGGGGGCGTGCCGTTGGCATTGCTCGCACTTGAGCACGTAGTTTTTACAATCCGAGATCATCGTCGGCCAGTAGTAACCGAGCTTTCTGATTTTGAGTGCGAGAGATCGTCCTCCTGAGTGGTTTCCACCTGCTCCCTCGTGTGTTTCTTTCATGACTTCTGCCGCGTCCGCCTTATGGAGGCAGCTGAGCACTGCCCCAGAGGCGTTGTACCGAAGTAAGCATTCGCGGTACAGAGTATATTTTGACGATTTGGCGCGTAGATGCCGTGCTTCCCATTTGTCTACCGGAACCGTCCCATCTGACAGGAAATCGCGTATTTCGAGGCGCCAATCGTCGGGGTCGCTTATCGGATCTGGTGCGGCGCGGCTGCACACAAGGTTGATGGATTCGATCCCTTCAATGCTGGGGTGGTCGATGCTTTCGACTGGTATGACGCGGCGAAGGTCTGGGTCGGACGTTGAGGCTAGTGCTGCTAGGGCGTCTGCGGGAGCGTTATCTCCCCGTGGTATCTTGGTTAGCTCAAACTCTGTGAATTGTTTGGACAGACGCTGGACGACCTTGAGGTACGCGTCCATTCTATCATTTCTTGCTTCGTAGTCGCCGCTATATTGACTTGCTACGAGCTGTGAATCGATCATGGCACGGAGTCGTCAGACGTTCATCCCAATTGCGAGTCGGAGTCCAGCGATGAGTGCTTCGTATTCGGCGACATTGTTTGTCGCCGCGAAACGTAGCCGGAAGGACTGCTCCAACATTTCGCCGGTTGGGGAGACGAGCCTGATGCCGACACCCGATCCATTCGAAGAGGACGAGCCATCTGAATAGAGGGTCCAAGTACCATTCGTCTGATTGGTGTTTAGTGCGGTGTCGTCCGGGTCTATTACTGGTAACTCGACGATGAAGTCGGCGAGGACTTGAGATTTCATGGCTGGTCGAGCCCGGAAGTCGATATCGTATTCACTGAGTTCGACGGCCCACTTGGTCATCCTTCCAGACAGGCTCGGACTGTGTAACGCGGTTTTGATAGGTTGGTTTGTAAGCACGGCCACGGTATGAGACTAGAAGTAGGGACGCAACTTCCTCGCCGACGTAACGACTGCTAACGCAGCTTTTTCCATTGTAGGATAGCGGACCTCGGCCTCGATTAGCGATTTACTTACATAGAAGATTGGTCTCTGTTCGCCGCGGTCGTCTCGTACTAATACCCCGCTGACGGCCCAACTGGATACAGCTATGTATAAGAATAAAGTTTCACCGTTCTCAGGTTTTGCGAGTACCGGTGGCGTCGTCAGATACGTCTTAAGTTTGGCGAACGCTTTCTCGCTTGCGTCGTCCCAGGTAAACTTGTCTCTTCGCTTTAGGAGGTTGTAGAACGGCAAACATTTGTCCGTCGACCTCGAGATGAATCGATTGAGGGCCGCGATCCGGCCGGTCAACCGTTGTACTTCCTTGGCGTTTCTGGGAGAGGGTAACTCCAGTATAGCGCGAATTTGTTTTGGGTTGGCTTCTATCCCTCTCTTGGTGACGACGTAACCCAGGAACTCACCGGAAGTTACCGCAAACGTACATTTGGCCGGTTTTAACTTCATTTGGTATTTGTTTAGCACGTCGAAGCATTGTCGGAGGTTCTGAACGTGGTCGTCAGCTTTCAATGACTTAACGAGCATGTCGTCGATGTAGACTTCGACAGTTCGGCCGAGCTGTTTGGCGAACATTTTGTTGACGAGACGCTGATACGTTGCTCCGGCGTTTTTTAGACCGAAAGGCATCACCTTATAGCAGTACGTTCCGCGATCGGTTATGAAGGACGTCTTTTCCTGATCGTCCTTATGCATGAGAATTTGGTTGTATCCAGAGAAAGCGTCCATGAACGATAGGAGCTCGTTCCCTGCTGTGGCTTCGATGAGCCGGTCGATATGCGGTAAAGGGTAGCTGTCTTTTGGACAAGCTTTGTTCAGATCAGTGAAGTCGACGCACACCCGCCACTTACCGTTTTTCTTTTTGACTACGACGGGATTGGCCAACCACTCTGGATATCGGACTTCGATGATGGAGCCGGCGCCTAGTAGCTTTTTGACCTCGTCATTTACTGCTTTGGCTCGTTCCGGACCCAATTTGCGTCTTTTCTGCTTAACAGGTTTGAATTTCGGATCCACGCCTAGCTCGTGGGACGTTATCGATGGGTCGATTCCCGGCATGTCCTCAACGCTCCAAGCGAAGGTTGACGAATTCTCTTTGAGGAGGGCCACAAGGGCCGCTTTGATTTCTGGACTAATTTCGGCTCCGATGCCGACGCATCGCAGTGGATCCGACGCGTCGATATTCACAAGTTCCGTCCGACTTAGCTCCGATTCCTCGCAGGATTTGCCCGGTGCCTTTGCTACTGCGGAGCGGGGCGTGGGCTCCTCTTTCTTTGGTTGCTATAATTTCTTTTCGGCGCGGTTCTTGTGTTCGATCAGGAAACACGTCCGCGCTACTTGCTGGTTTCCTTTGAGAGTAAAGATTCCCAGATGAGTGGGAAATTTGACGCACTGGTGGTAGGTGGACGCGACGGCCTGCATTTGATGAAGCCACGGCGTCCCCAAGATTACATTGTATATCGTCGGTTTATCGATGACAACGAACTTAACCCAGGCGATCGTACCGCCAACAAACGTGGGTAGTTTGATAGTGCCGAGAGACATGATGAAATCGCCATCGAACCCAGCCAATGGTCGAGAACGCGGCTTTATACGCCGGTCAGCTACGTTCATCGCGGTGAGGTTGTCTTTGAAGATTAGGTCGACTGAGCTGCCTGTATCGATCATGACGCGCGTAACTCGGCTATCGACAACCAACGGATCGTTGTGGGGGAGATCGACTCCGACGAGGTCGTCTTTCGTGAAAGAAATGGGTTCGATCTCCACGGAAGGTTGGCTCGGCGTTACTGGCCACGTCTCCATCATTTCGGCTTTCTTTCGATACTGCTTGATTGAACGGACCGAATCGTTGCAATTTTGAAGGCCGCCCATGATCATATGGATTTGTCGAACGACAGCGGGGGCGTCGGTGACAGCTTTGCCATGGCGTTGTCTTTTGGCCGAATCGTTTGCTTGATCGTCGCCTCCAGCTGCTCCGTCGGCTCGATCCTGGAGGAACTGCCGAGCAGTGGCCTCGTTTCGTTTTTGGTTTTTATTGCCCCCTTGGGCTCGGTCACATTCGATGGTGATGCCGCCGCTCTTATACTTAGCCATGAGGAGTCCCTGCAGGTAGCGACAGTCTTCCGTCGCGTGAGCCTTGCTTTTATGATACTCACAATACATAGTAATGGCATCGGTATCTCTTGCCCATTTGTTCCATTGTTTGGGCACCGTGTCTTCACTATTTATGACGAACGTGGCTGGCTTTCTACCTTGGCTCGTATTGCGGTCGAGGTGCTGTCTTGGCTCCGCAGGTTTTACCACAGGAGCTTCTTTCGACGCCGATGCCTTTGTTACTCCGTGCTTTCGTGACAGAATGAGCCGTTCCTCCTCTAATTCGATGTACCTCGTTGCTCTATGAAGTGCGTCCTCGAGCGTGTTCGGGACATGGAGCGTGATATCGTCCCTAAACTTAGAGTCGTACCACACTGCGTTGCGCAGAGCTACGATTGCGGCTTCATCTGGGACGATGATCCGGGTAATGACGTCCTTGAAACGGTCGATAAATAACCGGAGCGACTCCGTGGGTCCTTGCGCAAGGGACCACAGGTCGGCATTGGTCGTCTGGTTTTGTATGAGCGGCGAGTAATGCTTGAGAAACGTTACGTACAGTTCACGATAACTGCTGATTGAGTTTGGCTTAAGTCTTGAGAACCAGTTGAGGGCGGCACCGGTTAGATGCTCGGTGAAAATCTGGCATTGTCCCGCTTCGAAGTTCTCGTCGGTTAGTTCGGCTCGGTTGATCGCGATGCCGAATGATGTTAGGAATTCTTTTGGATCGCCCTTTCCGTTATAGGGCTCGAGCTTTATCTTTTGGCGCCCTCGGAGTGAGACGCTGGTTATTCTTCGAGTGAAAGGAGTTTGCTGCGTTTCTTCAAGGACGCGGTCGAGTTCCGGTGCGGCACTTGTGGCCTTATGAACCTTTGTGTTCATTTCCTGGACAATGCGTCGTAGTTCGGCGAGCTCTAGGTCTCGGGTATTTTCGCTTGACGAAGTGACAGGATGGATTTGCCGGGTCGGCACTTGGTTTCCTTGAGCGGGTCGCACGCCTTGCATCTGACTTGCGCTTAGGCGATTGATTTCATCCTGAGCGCAAGCCTGGGCTGCTGCCAGAGATTCAAGTCGCACGTTCGTCCTGGCTTCTTGCTGGCTCAGGTGCGTGAGGATGTTTTGAAGCAGGTTGTCCGGTTCGCTACGGTCCTGACTTCTTTGGTTCGTCGTGTTACGTCCGTTCGAGGGAGTTATCTGAGCATCAGGACGTGGTGCAGGGTGCGGTCCGATAGCTGCCGCGGTAGGTCCTTCCGGCGTCGGAGGCAACGAAGGCGGTGCGGCTGCGGGCGTGCATGCTTCTCCTCCCGAGCTGGAGGCACTTGCGCCGGGTGCGTTGTGGAATGCGTCTGTCATCTTTGCTGTTTCGTCGGTTCGTAGTTTTGAGAGAAATCTTCGAGCTTCTCCCCTACCTGGCGCGCCAACTGTTGATCCTCAAAATCAAACAAGTACGTATTCGGAATCTTAGGGTAAAAGAAGAATCTCTTTTTTAAAGAACGAGCCGACAATTACAAAAATAGACGAGCTAAAAATTTAGAATACGAGCCGAGCCGCAAAGTGCTCTGACAGTTGTATAATATTCTCTGTGAAAACGGTTATCTCGGGATCCCTTTACAAACATTCTTTTTTGCTATGTATAGAATGCAGAAGTAGGGTACACTGTTCGTGCGAAATGTCCTTTTTACCCCTTTGGTCGGTGGAAAAAACGAATTGGGCCTTTCTTTGGCTTCTGCTGGGCCACAGGGAAACATGGGTCTGTTTGAAGGGTTTAGGCCCGTTAAGGGGTTTGGGCTCGAGCCCAAAACCCACCATCAACAGTGAAGACAAAACATGATCTACAGAGTACACTTATAATGGTAAAAGTTTTTTTTTCTCTAAAACTTGGCTTTGGTATATCAAATGGTGTAGCCAAAGCTCTTAGGGATAGAACTAGAGGGATACGATTAGAAATCTGTTGCTTATCCATGAGCCTTCGGTAATATAGAAATAACTAAAACTTTTACATTAGACAAATTAATTTAAGTTGCAAAGTGGTTTGACATTCACGCAAAAAGCCTTCAAGATGAGGAGTGGGAGAAATTTCTATCAAAATTCCATTGGAATCACTGTTTTGGCAAGAGTTCAATATTTTTTTTTCTAAGTTTTGGCGATCAAAATAATTTGGATCCTTAAGAAATTAATTTAAAATTTTTAAACAATTTGGTAGTAAAAATTTGAAAGCCGTTGATATGTATCATCATCTTATTATATAAAGTATTGTTTTCAAAGTTAATAACTCATATGATCGTGACACGTGACAAATCTATCGATCTTAGATTTTGACACGTGTAAAACAAAAATTTCTCTTTTAAAATAAAAAAAAAGATAATTGAAAGTATTTACAAATTTAAATAATTTTAAAAATGTAAAAGATAATAATAAGGAAATTATACGTTTTTATCTTTCAATTTATTAAAAAAGAAATATATGTTATTATATATTAATTTAAAATTTGATATTATTTATCTCAATTTCTTTTCCAATTAGAAATATGTGATGATTTGATTAAAATAGTCCTCATATTATTTATTTGAGTTTAATTTTTCAATTAGAAATATGTGATATCAATTTTTTTTCCTTTTTGTAATATTTTTTTACTTAACTGTTTTTTTTTTGTCCTCAATTATGATTGTAGTATAGTTAGATTGTTTATTTCAATTTCTCTTTTCATATTTAAATTATCAAAGATTCATATATCATCATCGTATTTATAATTTTTTATTTTTAGTTAACTGTTGTATCTTTAAATTATTTATTTTGGTTTGTAAGTTAAGTTTAAATTATATAAGATTTATAATATATCAGAGTTCTAATGATTTTAGATAGCGACATGTGTCATGATTTAAATTAAAAATTTACATTTTTTATATCAATATTATTTTCTAATTAGAAATATGTGATGTTTTTAAGTAAAGTGTTATATTGTTTTATTTGAAATTTTTTAATATGTAAGAAACATATATGCTTCCTTTTTGTTTTTGATATTTTGAATTTAATTATACTATTTCAAAATTGTTTATTTCAATTTCTATGTTCAGATTTGAGTTATATAAGATTCATATATCATCGTGTTTATAATTTTTTGAATTTATTAATTTTTATTGATTGATCATAAAGTTATTGCAATCGAGTATATAGGAATCGAACCCGCAATGTTAACTTGAAAGACTAAATAATTTAGTCGATTTATCATTTATATATTTTTAACGTGCCGAATTAAACACCACTTTGGTTTTATTCACCAACTTTCTGATGAATATTTTTAATTTTTGTTCTTCATATAAGTATACCATGAATTATTGTTATGTGATATATCTTTCATTCAAAATAATTTTGAATTAATAATTTTAGTGGTTAAAGAAACAAAGCAACAATGAAAAAGTAAATATTGTTTTTACTTTTGAAAGAAAATTTCTACTTACAACGTTGTTAATTAATTTTTTGTTAAATTTGATTTTAATTTTAAAAAAATAAACCCGTCCATCGGACGGATCCTTATCTAATATTATATAAAGTATGGTTTTCAAAATTAATAATTCATAAGATCGTGACACGTGGCAAATCTATCGATTTCAGATTTTGACACGTGTAAAACAAAAGTTTCGACACGTGTCGAACAAAAATTTCATTTTATTTATTTTTACAATAATATAAGGAAACTATACGAACATGTCAAATTTATCAACGTGTAAAACCAAAAACAATTTATAAGGAAATTATACATATATATCTTATATAAAAAATTCTAAAAATTTAAAGAAGATAAGTTTAAGGAAACTAGATGTATCTTATGAAATTAAAAATAGAAATTTAAGAAAAAAAAATTAAGGCAACTATACATATATATCTTATAAAAAAAAATTAAAAGTAAAGAAGATAATTATAAGGAAACTATATGTATCTTATTAAATAAAAATAAAAATTAAAAAATTGTTTACTAATTCTAATTTAAAGCTACTAATTCTAAAAGGAAAAGATTATTAAAAAAGATTTATGAAATTATACAATAAAATTGTATATGATAATTAAAGAAATTTTATAATGAATTATTAATCGTAGAAGAAAAATGATTCTAAATACTCACCTCTATAGATAAACAAATAGATAGATAGACAAATTAAGAATATATGGTGATGGTGACAAATTAAAAATTATGAACGGCGATGGACATAAAATAGAATTGTTGTCGAAAAAGCTCGAGCCTATGTCGGAGGAGATAAAGAAGGTGAAGAAATAAGAGCAGTTGAGGAAAGAGGGGAAAATGCGATAACGGTGGTGTTGGTGTTGATGACGGTGGTTCAAGGTTGGTGGTGGTGGCACTAAATATTGATGAAGGTGGTGGGTTGGAATTAGAGAGATTTAGTATTGATAGTGATGATGATTGTAATAGTTGTGAGATTCAGTTGTGGTGGTGGCCTGGTGGATTAGAGTAGTGAGGCTCGGTGGCGATGCCCGACGAAGAAGAGAAAGAGTGATATGGAAAAAGAAAAAAAAATATGGTGGTGAAGAAATACAACGAAATGGAGAGAATGAAAAAGAAAAAGGAGATCAAGCAAAAATAAGAGAAATCTAATGAGAGAAAAAGAGAGATTTGAGACTTCTCGCCGGCGAGAAAAAAAAAAAGAGACAACGAAGAACTCATGAGTAATATGGGCCAAAAATTGACAAAAACCATATAGCAAATAGATATTGTTTAGTTAATATTATTTTCTTTATTCTTTTTTAGTCTTAGGTTATTTAGTCCATATTCCCTAATTTCCTCTGAATTTGTCTTTTTGTTTTGAGGATTTCTCATATTATCAAGGAAAGTTACATGATGTGGATATATACTGTCTCATATTATCACAATTTTGTTTCCATTTTGTCCACATTGAAATTAGAAAGTGTTATACACACTTCCGATGGATGTAGATAATTTATTAAATTTCAATAATACACATAGGAGCATTTATTAAATATCATACGGTAACATATAATAAACAAAACTACAAGTAGTATTTTATATTGCACATTATTCATAATTAATCTATATTTAAAAAATAATTAAAATACTACATTTTCTAAAATTAAAACATATTTTTATATAATTTTAGTCAGTGGCGGAGGCAGAAATATTTGTCACTGGGATCATATATTAACGTAAGTATATAATAACAAAATTTCATTGCTGATTTTTTTTAACTCAACATTTCATTACTGATTTTTACACATATGTTTTGCTATTACATTTTTCTTTAATAAAATAGAAACACCTCATTTTAATACTATAAACTCCACTAATCATATTTTTTTTGAAAATAATATAACACACGTTTCGTAGAAGATATATATGTAACTTCATAATTTTCATCGTTTTCTATTTTTAAAACTAATTTAAAATTATGTTAAGAAAAAAAGTTGTATGTTATTTAACCTATTTTCTCAATATTTGTTTACTATAGCTTAGTGTGCATTTATTAATTAATTGATACTTATAAAACCGGATTCTTTTAATTGACAGCCATATATATAATATTAGAAAAAATTATAACAATTATAAAATTTTATTTCATATGCAGGGAATAAGAAGAAATATATTTAAGTAAAAAATGAAACATGAAAAATTAATATGAAGAAAGGATGAAGAGGTAAACACAGATTACATGGTAATTGAATAAACGTCAAAAAGCAGCAGATTGCAGGTTTATTGAGTCAAATACAGTTATTACTTTTTTAATTGTTATGAAAAAAAAGGTTAAAGGATTAATTAATAATGGGTAATTGGACGTAGGGTGCAAAGAGGAAATTTTAACTAGGCACATGGGGGTCGTATCAGAGATTTGAAGCCAAATGAATAATTGAATAAGCTTAAAAAATTTTTTTTATAAAAGTCATGGGGGTCAACTGACCCCCCTCATATCTCACTGCCTCTGCCCCTGATTTTAGTTAAGTTACAAAAATAAAAATTAAAAATGACAATTTCGAACGGTAAGCCGTGCAACGCACAAGTCCATATCTAGTTATCTATAAACATGCTGCTGAAAAGTGATGTTGTTATCCATAATACACCTAAAAAACCTGATGAGATTGATATTCACAAAGAAAATATATTTGTATCTTTGATCGAAATTTCTTACGAGCTAGTTTAGTGAAATTTCATCTTAGCAATATCTAAAACAGTCTTTAATTATCTGATCTCTAGAAAATAAATTTAAAAATTGAAAAATAACAATATAGAAAACAAAATTTATATTCTCATATTTGTAAGATAAAATTATTTATGTTGTTATACTTAGAAATACAACATGGTATACCACCATAGTTAACAACATTGTACCCCATAGTGATAAGGTCACTATCAGTTAATTTCTCATAAATGCCTCTGAAATAAAACTGTCTCTTACCAATTAATTTATAGGTTAAAGTGTTCAACGTTGTAATAAATAGTGGAGAAACAAGAATGGACCACAAAGCGCAAGGTACAACAGTTTCATGAAAATGGAAATGATAAACTAAAATGCTTCTGTCTTAACATTCCTTGTTTTTTGACTCTTTCATTCTAAAACTGCCTTTTCTGGTCATTTTATTGTCAGTTCCTACACAAGAATAAACAATATTCCATTTAATCATTTTCTTGTAAAATATTCATTAATGCTCTCTCACTAAATTATGTCTTTATCTTCAAAGTCGTAATTACACATCTCATTTTCATTATCGAATCCAACAGAAATTACAATATCATCATTACGATTGGTTTTGGTTTGTGACGTTGTTGTATCTTGTTTCTGTGGTCGTCTACGAGTTTTCAGAGGCATCTTTGTTATGTGGAGTGACGATAATGATATATTATTGGAAAAAAGATACCTATCTACACGAAGTATGCTACACTACATGGCCACACATCCGAAGTTTAAAAATGTATCCCTAACTACACAAATTATATGTATCGCATGCCCACATATACGAACTATATGTAGTCATGTCGCCAACATCACGAACATTTTTTTCCGGTACACTTTTCGCCGGAATCCGGCATTGACCAGTTTGACCGGCGTTGACCAACATAAATATTAAAAAAAAAATTAGTTTTTTTAATATTTAGAAAATTATGTTATTGAATCATTTATAATATTGTAAAATTAAAAAAATTTATACAATATTCAATATAAAAATATTTTGTATATATATTCAATGCATTGATTTTTATAATTAGTTAGTTTCAATAATTTCAAAACTAAACTAAAAATAAAATAAAAACCAATTAGG
>NW_003302548.1:6146869-6168644 GCF_000004255.2 Arabidopsis lyrata subsp. lyrata | reverse complement strand
TTTGTATTATTAAAGAATTTTTGTAATAATTTTAGATACAAAAATTAACAACATATTATACAAAAAACTTTAGACTAGAGAGTATAGAAAATTTCATATTTACAATTATTTTACCTAATTGGTTTTTATTTTATTTTTAGTTTAGTTTTGAAATTATTGAAACTAACTAATTATAAAAATCAATGCATTGAATATATATACAAAATATTTTTATATTGAATATTGTATATATTTTTTTAATTATACAATATTATAAATGATTCAATAACATAATTTTCTAAATATTAAAAAACTAAATTTTTTTTTTTTTAATATTTATATTGGTCAACGCCGGTCAAACTGGTCAATGCCGGATTCCGACGAAAAGTGTTCCGGAAAAAAATGTTCGTGATGTTGGAGAAATGACTACATATAGTTCGTATATGTGGGCATGCGATACATATAGTTTGTGTAGTTAGGAATACATTTTTAAACTTCGGATGTGTGACCATGTATTGTAGCATACTTCGTCTAGTGTAGCTAGGTATCTTTTTTCTTGAAAGACTTTCAAACTTTGCAATTATTATTATTTATTTTCTTTTTGAATTTTATTGGTCTTTGGGTATACGTTCACTACGTAAGCAATTGAAATGTGTCGGACAACTTTTGGTGGACAATTTCCGAGTAAGATGTTAATTTTTTTTTTTTTTGGCAGAGTAAAATGGTTTTTAAGTAGACCCTTTAGTTTCCACCCGATATAAAAAAAAGAGTAGACGCTTCTGTATTTTTCTTTTTTTGGTTTGTTGGGCCACAAACGGGCTGACCTAGTGATCCATTGACTCCATCATGATAGATTGCGAGGCACTACTTGGGCCCTAGATTTTCGACGTAGTGACGGCTTCAGTCTTTTTTAACCAAGCTAGAAGCGCCTCTCAAAAGTCAAAACTCAAGAGTCGAGGTTTAAATCTAAAACGTTTCTGTTAAAAAAAAATGAAAAAATGGGTTTTTTGTATTTGTGACTAGGGAAAATAAAGTAGACTAGCTATCTTATTATATAATAGTCTCATGAACCGTTATCAGTCAAATGTTTTATCATGTCTCATGATTTAATTTAAAATTTGATATTATTTATCTTAATTTCTTTTCTAATTAGAAATATGTGATGATTTAATTAAACTAATCCTCATATTATTTAATTGAGTTTATTTTTTCAATTAGAAATATGAAAGATCAATTTTTTTTCCTTTTTTAATATTTTTTACTTAACTGTATTTTTTGTTTGTCCTCAATTATGAAAGTAGTATTGTTAGATTGTTTATTTCAATTTCTCTTTTCATATTTAAATTATCAAAGATTCATATATCATCGTGTTTATAATTTTTTATTTTTAGTTTAACTGTTGTATCTTTAAATTATTTATTTTGGTTTCTACGTTCAGTTTAAATTACATAAGATATATTTTTATATCATAGTTCTAATGATTTTAGATAGCGACATGTGTCATGATTTAAATTACAAATTTACATTATCTATATCAATTTTATTTTCTAATTAAAAATATGTGATGATTTTAAGTAAAGTTTTATATTGTTTATTTGAAATTCTTGAATATGTGAGAACCATCTATGCTTCTTCTTTGTTTTTGATATTTTGAATTTAATTCTACTATTTCAAAATTGTTTATTTAAATTTCTATGTTCATATTTGAATTATATAAGATTCATATATCATCGTGCTTATAATTTTTTGAATTTATCAATTTTTATTGATTGATCATAATGTCATTGCAATCGAGTAGATAGAAATCGAACCCGCAACATTAGCTTGAAAGGCTAAGGGATTTACTCGATTTATCATCTATATATTTTTAACGTGTCTAATTAAAAACCACTTTGGTTTCATTTGCCAACTTTATGATGAATATTTTTTATTTTAGATCTTCGTATAAGTATACCATGAGTTATTGCTATGTGATATATCTTTCATTCGAAATAATTTTGAATTTATAATTTTAGTGGTTAAAGAAATAATGCTAAAGTGAAAAAGTATATATTTTTTATTTTTGAAAGAAAATTTCTATTTACAAAGTTGTTAATTAATCTTTTGTTAAATTTTATTTTCATTTTATCGGACGGGTCCTTATCTACCTTAATATAAGAGAGATCCTAAACCTAAGGATATACTAGAATCAAATATTTTATATTACAATAAATATGGTAATTATCTTATCTCTGTAATTAACTTATGGATTCACAAAAGAAGAATGGATTTCACAAATCTTGGTTTATCAGATCGATGCAGAGCTGTCAACGCATCTAAGTCTTCAGCCAAAGGAGATGATAAATCGATGTTGGAATAAGAGTGTGAATCGTGACAGCTAGCCGTATAAACTTCTTTCCAGATGCATTCAAAACGTGCAATGGTAGTAGTATCTACAAGTGACAATATCTATACAAATATGAAAAGGCAAAGAAAATCAGCAGATGAAGAAGCAAAGAAAATCAGTAATGAAACAATGATTTCATAGTTAAAGAGGAAAAACAGTAAAAGAGAAGAGAAGTTTTATATCAGCAGTGTAACCAACATGCAAAAGACGGCGTGGTTCTGTAGATGGTGGCAGAGGGAGAGACAAACTTGATGATCCAGACTTCTTCCCGGAGAAGGAGAGGGTGACAAAGATACCATGTCCGATCCGTTGTGGGCCAAAAGAAATGGCTTCTCTAGCGGTATGTCGGTGTTCATAGACATGGTGTCATGGGAGAGAGTGGTGATCACGGTTTCGCTCTCTTCGTGGAATTTTGCAAGATAAAATTGACATTGACCAGCATCTCCTTTTTCTTTGGGGTCTATCGAGATTCGGGTGATGTGATACACACTTCCATCCCCTAGAACGACCCACAAACACCTTCCAAGAAGTACTTGAACCTCTGTAAAAGAAAAATATTGAGGATGTTAGTTCACACGACGAGCCTTCAATAACATACTAATCACAGAATCGCCTCACTATCTATATGCTAATCATCTACTGCAAAATGAGGAGTTTATCCTTCTCTTGTTCTCGGATGTTTTAGAAAAGAAAAGAAAAAAAAGAGTAAGAAAGAAAAATCCAATTAGTTAGCCTTTGTACATAAATTGTTAAACAGATCCATAGTGATTTAAAACATACAATTTTTGCGAGGCTTTCAAAATTAAAGGCTAGGCAACTGAAAAAACTGACAAAGCACATCCTACATATAATATAAGAGATGATATTAAAGGGTTTATTAAAAAAGAATCAAATATTATTTATTATTCCACACTTGCTACATAATTTCTTTTGCTTTGAACGGGATGGTCTTTATAATAAGCTCAGATCATGACAACAGATATAACTTAGCAATAGTTTTAAGACTTAAAATTAACAATATGAATTCTTGTCATTTATAAAGATATTAGAGCACTTCTATTAGATAAATAATGGGAAAAATGTCAAAAAATGCGCCAACTTTCAAATTCGGGACGATTAAAGCATGAACTCTCAAAATGTCACTTTAATCACATAGTTTTTGTTGACTTTTCCATAAATAGCTAAGTTTTCGTTGACTTGGCCAAATTAGGCATCGCATTAAGGCTCCCTTAGAATGACGCTGACGATGTTAACTTGCCGTTTACAGTCACTGTTTATATAAAACAATGACGTTTTCTTTAGAGACTGAATTGTCTCTGCTTCTGATGGGCTCTTCTCTGATGGTATCGACGCCGCTTCAATCTCCGATGGTATCGACACTTCCTCACTCTCCGATGGGTTTTGAATTGTCTCTGATTCTTCTGGGATCTCAATCGTCTCAGGTTCTCGATTGTTTGCTCTGCCTTCTTCCTCTACCAAAGCAAGCAGCCTCCGCGACCGACGAGAATTCCAATTTCCTTCAAGAGTCTTCACTATCGAGATCAATAAGCAAGACGACGAGAGAATTTGAGTTTTTTTTTTCTAGGGTTAGGGATCGATTTGGGAATGAAATCGATTTGGGGGTTTTGACATTCTTCTCTGACTAAAACGTCGTCGTTTTGTTTAAACGTTGACTGTAACGGTAAGTTAACAGCGTCATCGTTGTTCTAACGGAGACTTAACGCGATGCCTAATTTGGTCAGTTCAACGAAAACTTAGCTATTTATAGGAAAGTCAACAGAAACTTTGTGATTAAAGTGACATTTTGAGAGTTCATGCTTTAATTGTCCCAAATTTGAAAGTTGGCGCATTTTTTGACATTTTTCCCGATAAATAATGGGGTGTCTTTAATTAAAAAAGAGAAAAAAGAAAAAAAAAATTTATTGTAGGAACAAAAGACACCTTTGAGATACCTTACTTGTCACCAGGGCATTGGTTGGTGTTAATGTTTATTTTTTCTTTTCTTTTCTTTATCTGCCAAAAACAAAACTTCCGATGAATCCGATCTCGATGTCTCTCTCGCCGATGAATCCGAATCATTCTTCCTTAAATCTTATTTTTCCCTAATTATTTTTGATGATTCGGTCGGAGACTCAGAGACCGAGAAGGAGCACTAGCCCAAGACCGTAATACCCGAGAAACTCGATATAATCAAGATAAGAAACCCTCTAAGTATGATAGAAAATTTGGAAGAACAATTAGAGACTACTTGAAAGACTTTTGGAGAGACTTAGAGAACTTTTAAAGAGTGTTCTTTTATTTGAACTTTCTTTTTATTCACTTGTTCAACTTCATTACAAATGAGGGGGGTGAGGAGGTATTTATAGCCTCCAAGGTTAGCTTACAAAGTCTCTAGATTATTCTACCATCATCTCTATAACTCTACTAAAATATCTAGATTTTATCTTACAAACTTCTAGATTATTCTACATAATTTTCTAAATATCTATCTAATAGAATTCTCTAGAACATTTAAGGAGGTGATGATTTTTCTATGATGCTCTAGAGAAATCTAGAACTTAGACTTAACTTTGGGTTTTATCCAATATAGAATATTGAATTATAAACCCATAATTAAGCTTAAACCAAAATCAAGTTTAACTTCAATACTCCCCCTTAAACTTGATTTTGTCAACCATCCCGAGCTTCGAGCGAAGTAACTCGAATTGGCCTTTTGGTAATGACTTGGTGAAGATGTCTGCAACGTTGTCCTCACTTCGAACTTCCAAGGCTTCAATTGTTCCATCAAGAAGAACCTTCTCCCTTATGAAGTGATGTTCTAACTCAATATGCTTTGTCCTTGCATGAAACACCGGATTGTTAGCTAACTTGATAGCACTTTGATTATCTCCGTAGATAGCCACCGGTTTATTTATGGGCTTGAACAAATCTTCAAAGAGTCTTCGAAGCCATATACACTCTTGAGCAGCGAGTGTGGAAGCTTTATACTCCGCTTCAGTGGTAGATAGCGATACTGTTGGTTGTTTCTTGCTACACCATGAAATGCTTTTGTCTCCACATAAGAACACATAGCCCGAAGTTGATTTTCGGTCATCTAGATCTCCACCAAAGTCAGCATCTGTAAAACCATGAAGAGAAATCTTTTCATTGTACTTGTACACCAAGCCCATGTCAAGAGTTGTCTTGACATACTTCAAGATCTTCTTTGCCGCTTCTAAGTGTGGTTTCCTTGGTGCTTGCATAAACCGACTTACCAGACCTACCGCGAAGGCAATATCAGGTCTTGTAATGGTTAAGTATAGAAGACTTCCCACAAGAGCGCGATAAGGTCGAGGATCAGGTAACAATGAACCTTCATCACGTTTGAGCTTGATGTTCACATCCATCGGAGTAGTGCGCATCTTTCCTTCGTGCACCCCGAACTTCTCAACAATCCTTCTTGCATAACCTTGTTGACCAACGAATATTCCATCATTTCCTCTTTCAACCTCTAGGCCAAGAAAGTTATTCAGCTCACCCAACTTCTTCATCTCGAACCTTATCGACATGTCTTCTTGTAAGCGAGCAATTTCTGCATCATCATTCCCGGTAATTATCATATCATCCACGTAAAGAAGAACTACTACGTGAACTCCTCCTTTCTTCTTGAAGAATAGACTCGGGTCAGAATTTGATGCCTCATAGCCGCAAAATTGAAGGAATTGAGCAACCTTTCCATACCAAGCTCGTGGAGCTTGTTTTAATCCGTACAAGGCCTTTTTCAGCTTGCACACATGATCAGGATGCTCTCGTGATTCGAAACCAGGTGGTTGCTCCATGAAGATACTTTTATCAAGCTCACCATATAGAAAGGCATTCTTCACATCAAGTTGCCATAACTTCCAACCAAAGCTTGCTGCTAAGGATAAGAGTGAGCGTACCGTAGTCATCTTCGCCACAGGACTAAATGTCTCATCATAATCTTCTCCATATTTTTGAGAGAATCCCCGAGCAACCAACCTTGCTTTAAACCTATCAATGCTCCCATCTGCTTTTCGCTTAATTCGATACACCCATTTGCAAGAAACGGGCTCAACATCCTTGGGTTTTGGAACCAGATCCCAAGTTTCATTTTTCTTGAGAGCACTCATCTCCTCCTTCATTGCAGCTTCCCATTCTTGGACTCCTTTAGCTTCATCATAAGAAGATGGCTCATCATCATCTAACGGAGCTGCGAAGAAGCATGAATAAGTAGTGATGAATTCTTCATCTCTATATCTTGCAGGCTTGACAATGTTTCTTTTCGGCCGTTGATTGACCATCGAACCATGATCTTGTTCCTCTTCTTCTTGGTTAGTGCTCCCCCTTTGACCTTGAATTTTATTTCTAGGACTTCCATTCTCACATGGTACTTGGAGAGTTGATTCATCGATCTTGGAGGAACTTGCACCATCTTTTTCAACCAAGACTTGAGGTGGCCCGTAGTATGAAGAAACTTCATCAAAGACAACATCACGAGACACAACATACTTGTGTGTCTCAGGATCCATACACCTCCAACCCTTCCTTTGTTCATCATAGCCGACAAATATGCATTTCTTCACCTTTGCCTCCAACTTAGTTCTTTGTGAATCAAACACATGGACGTAGCAGACTGATCCAAATATTCTGAGATGTTTCACCGTTGGCTTCTTCCCATGAACCATCTCATAAGGAGACTTCATATTGTTTGGACTAAGTGGCATCCGGTTGATGACATAGGCTGCACATCTCATGCCCTCCGCCCATAACTCCTTAGGCAAATCTTTGCCATGGAGCCAACTTCTACATGTCTCACTTAGATGTCTGATCTTCCTCTCTGCTACTCCATTTTGTTGAGGTGTATGCGGACATGTAAATTCTCTCTTGATATCATTATCTCTACAAAAAGAGAGAAACTCCTTAGACATGAACTCCCCTCCATTATCTGTCCTTAAGGTCTTGATCTTCTGACCTAACTCCCCTTCCACGGTAACCTTGAATTCTAGAAACTTGGAGAATACTTCAGATTTTTCCTTCACAAAGTATACCCAAGTGTACCGTGAGAAGTCATCAACGAACAACAACATGTAGCGATACCCGGAATATGAGGGTGTTCTTGTCGGACCCATCAAGTCACTATGGACCCTTTCCAACGGAACACTGCACCTTGAAGTGGAATAGTCAAATGGAAGTCTATGAGACTTTCCATATTGACATCCTTCACAAAGTGTGCCTTCATCTTGGATCTTTAACTTTGGGAGCCCGTTAACCAAGTCTTTATTTACCATAACCTTGAGCTTAGTCATATTTATATGACCAAGCCTAGCATGCCATATAAAAGCATTATCGTTGGTACTCATCTTCTCCACATAAGAGTTTGACGCCGATAAAACTTATAGATCTTTAACTCGTGATCCAGTGTGAACCACGTCCGCCTTTAATTCTTGAATATTCTTTAAGAATTTAACATCTCTTGGGCCAAATAAGACATAGTTACCTGAGTCCACCGCATTTACCACGGAGAGAAAATTCTTTTTTACTCCAGGAACATGGTAAACGTTCTCGAGAGTGATTGGGCTTCCATCATCTCCTTTGATGACCACCGTTCCTTCCTTCTCAACGTGATGGATTGAATTATCCGCGGTAATGATTGCTTCTTTTCCTTCATGGCGTTGAAGACCAGAAAATAATTTCTCGTCTCTGGTGATATGATGGCTACAACCAGAATCTACGATCCAATTATTTTCCACCTTCTTAGGTGTAGATGTACTTGAAGATGTAGCCTCCACCGTAAAACATTTTCCCCATTCTTCGTCTTCATTATGACCTTTTGATTCTGCCATGTTTGTTTCCTTCAGCTTGACTCGGCAATCTTTTTAAAAATGCCCAAGTTTTCCACACCGATAGCACTTGAATTTTTTCTTATCTCCCTTAGAAGATCCTTCATGTCCATCATTGTTTCTTGGACCACCATCATTGGATTTGGCTTTAAAGTTTTGTTGCCTCCTAGCTACAAAAGCGCTTCCCGAGTCATCATGAATTTTGACTCCCGCCATTTGTACCGCTAGTGATTCTTGCGAAGCAAGCAAATTTTCAAACTCCTCCAAGGAAGGTTGTGTAGCCCATCCTTGAACCGAAGTCACAAATGGTGTATACTCGGGTCGTAGACCTCGAATAATAAAACGCTTCAACTGAGCATCTGAGATTGATTCCTCCGGATTAAGACTATTGATCTCAGAGCAAATGTTCTTTACCTTGATGAAAAACTCTGAGATTGAAGACTCCCCCTGCTTCGCATTCGCCAACTCGTTTTCTAACAATTGTAAACGAGCTTCGTTCTTCTTGTTGAACAGTCGATCTAACGCTTGCCAAATAGAACTAGCGGATGTGCACCTTGAGACATGCTCAAATACTCCCGAAGATATTGACCTCTTTAAAGCAAACTCCGCCTTGGCATTTTTACGTGTCCACTCCTTTGTCGCTTCCGCGGTTGCAGCATCTCCGGTAGGTGGTGAAGTATTACTTCCGCCGACGACATCCCATAAGTCCTAACTAACCAAGTATGACTCCATACATGACTTCCATAACCGGTAGTTAGATTGGTTTAAGATCTCCATTCCCAATCCAACAACACGACCCATAGATTCCATACTTAGAGTAAATCCGAGTTCTCCTATAATCCCGATCTTGAAGAGAACAAGATTAGAATGGCTCTGATACCATGTAAAGAAACCGACTCGATAGTGCTTAGCACTAGCCCAAGACCGTAATACCCGAGAAACTCGATATAATCAAGATAAGAAACCCTCTAAGTATGATAGAAAATTTGGAAGAACAATTAGAGACTACTTGAAAGACTTTTGGAGAGACTTAGAGAACTTTTAAAGAGTGTTCTTTTATTTGAACTTTCTTTTTATTCACTTGTTCAACTTCATTACAAATGAGGGGGGTGAGGAGGTATTTATAGCCTCCAAGGTTAGCTTACAAAGTCTCTAGATTATTCTACCATCATCTCTATAACTCTACTAAAATATCTAGATTTTATCTTACAAACTTCTAGATTATTCTACATAATTTTCTAAATATCTATCTAATAGAATTCTCTAGAACATTTAAGGAGGTGATGATTTGTCTATGATGCTCTAGAGAAATCTAGAACTTAGGCTTAACTTTGGGTTTTATCCAATATAGAATATTGAATTATAAACCCATAATTAAGCTTAAACCAAAATCAAGTTTAACTTCAATAATTTCTTCCTCAGTCTTGGGTCGATGACGATGAAGTGTGTGTTTTATTAATAATCTTGAGTGTGGGGGGATCGAAGCTCGAAGAGAGTTCCAAGGTTAGCTTCCAATTGGTTCGTATTGAGCGATTTTATAACAGATTCACGTATTAACTTTCTTAAGCTCTGAAAATAAATTCCAATTTTGATTTCGAATTTTAGGGAAGTTAAGGGTACTTCGGAGAGAATACCGTGTGATTTATGCTGGGAGAGAACGACGGTTTTGTTTTGTAGAGCCGATACGGCAAAGTGTGATTGGGATGTTTATGGATGTTGTTCTGTTTCTGATGCTCATGTTTGATCCTCCGTGAGAGGTTTTCCGGTTGTCCATCGGCGTTGGAGCTCTGCTTGCTGCATTATGGAGACTTGATTTGTAACAAGAGATGTAAGTGGGATGATTATATCCAGTTTATATTCTAACAAAAAAATGGAGTGAAAACTTATGTTGCATGCAAACAGAAACGGAGAAACGAAACTTTTCTTTAAAATTAGAGAATGAAAACGTTTTGGAAACTGAAAACAGACTTTGAAGAGAGTTTTCATGCAACATAGTTGAAAACAAACAAGCATTGGTCACCCAAGAATATAATTATCAAACCAAGAGAGAGAATTTCAAAAATTAAAATGTTTTGAGCAAATACTTTACGACTAATAATAGATTTAAGATGAGTTTTTTTTTTCAATGATTTAGGATGAGATTTCTCGTGATACTATCTATTCTGGCCATCATTGTTTTGTGGATGGATCGTGGAAAGAAAGTGATAAGTTCTCAGGTACTGGTTGGGTATGTACTTCAGCAAATGGAGAGGCGCCAACTATGGGAGCTGCCAACATACGTAGAAGTCTCTCTCCCTTACATACCGAAGTGGAAGCTCTTCTTTGGGTGATAAAGTGCATGATAGGTGCAGACAACCAAGATGTAGCTTTTTTCACAGACTGTTCAGACTTGGTGAAGATGGTGTCTTCTCCAACCGAATGGCCGGCATTTTCAGTGTATTTGGAGGAGTTACAGAGCGACAAGGAGGAATTTTCAATTTTTTTTTCTTTAATTTCTCGTAGTGCAAATGTAAAAGCGGATAATTTGGCACGAAAAATTCGTACCGAATCTCATCATATCACATATGTAAACAACATTCCTCAGGAATGGCTCTTTTGAGCATTAATTAAAAGCGGTTGACAAAAAAAAAAGGATGAGATTAAAAATGAGTTCTATAAAGGAAATAGGTCTCCAATGCCTACGTAATGCAAACTACCGTACATGAAAGATGAAACTAAACTCGATCTTAAGAAAATAAAATAAGATATGATGTTTTGATGCTTTTATGGACTTTAATTTGAATGTTATTTTTTGTTATTTTTTTTTTTGTATGCACAAGAATTAAACAATGCAAAAGTTAAATTAAGCATGGCAATTGAGATAAGAATAAGATATGTATAAACGAAGTTCATAAGTTCCTCTGAGCATAATTCATTTTTTTATGTATAAACAATATTTCCAATGGAGGTGAAGTGGTACCTTGAATCAACTAGGAGTTTTCTTCGGGATTCTCGATAAAAAGTGATGACGACGTGCTTGTCAGTTTGTCACCCCCAATCCTTGAGAGTATACAAGGGGTTTATTTCCATGCGTGGTGGTGGCATTTACAAGGTGTAGGTGCTTTGAGTGATGTTTGTGGTGGGTTCTTAAGAGCTTCAGGTACTCGTTGATGTGATGAGTTGGATGGAATTGATCGGCTTCCATATATTTTGTGATTGGTTGCTTCCATATATTGAACACTTTCTTGGAGTCACTTGTAGTCGAGTAACGATAGTGGTGATCTCGTATCCAAATCATGGCTACGACTTTGGAGAATAGCTTGTTTGTTGGATCTTTAAGGAGTTATGACAATCCTATCCCTTGACTGAGGTTGGCTCGGTTAGTTTTGATTGATCTTTCCCAAACTTCAAGTCAGTAGATTTATATGTTGCTTGCGGAACATTGTCAAATCTTCTTGAGATTTTAACAAACCTCTTTGTTTTTACACATGCATTAAGAAATATAGCTGACACAAAATAGTAGATTGCTTAATAACAAAATATATAAACAAAGCTACCCATATATGTTAACAATATGTAGCTTGTATAAGTGAAAGCACTTAGCTTGGACCCAGTAACATTTTCACATTTACAAAAAAATTATGTGAAATGAAAAAAGCAATCATTAGATTAGTTAGAAAATGATCTTTGTTGCACCTAGGAGTAATAGGAAGCCGGCCAATTCATGCATAAAAAATCCAATTAAGTCGAAATGATAGATGAAATTTACACATGTGCGAATTCAAACTTTAGTTATCCTATTTATGGGTAATTCATACTAAAATTTTCTGATTTTTAAATTCATATAAATATTGTGACTGTATTAGCTAAACTATTGGCATGGATGATATGTCACCGATGATGTGAATGACATGTTATAGACATGCGGGGTTTTTTTTTTGTTTTTAACAATTTTAAAAACAAAGGAATTTTCTTTTCAAAGTGAAGATTTAGCTCCTGTAGGTGAAGAAGCAGCGACTTCTGCCGGAAAATTGGCCAAAGCTAATCGAGTCATCACCACCATCTGTTCCTCTCATCGCCAGTCACTAGAATGGTCGACTATTTTGCGACGCATAAACGACTATAGCTGAAACGGAAGGAAAAACATCGCTTATTAACGACGAAAATAAATAGTCGGAAAACAGTCTCATATTTGTGACTACTATCCGACACTGTTGCAACTATAAATATTTGGTCGCAAAAGGATAGCAATTTGAGACCACTTAGCGACTCTTTTTAGTCAAAAAATAGAGTCGCAAGTTAGTCACAAATTAGCGACTTAGTTGCAACCACAAATTTCAATCACACTTTAGTGGCAAAGTAGTCGCAAAAGTTGGTACAAAAACGTGGAAAATGCAAAAAAGTTAGGTGTAATAAACTTTTGATACTCCCTAAAAACGGTCACAAAAGCGTCACAAATTTTTTCCTATGTATACTAATGCTCCTTCATTCCTTTTTCCATCCAAGTTCAGAGAAAAAAACTACTAAAGAGAAAGAAAGAAAAAAAAAAGAAATAGAAAAGAAAAAAAAACGAAAAAAGAGTAAAAAAAAAAACAATGTGGAATACTTCGTTTGGAGATTGGATATATAACCGAATCGATCCATACACTAATCATGTCTCGACGGACTATTTGGCGGGTGTAGAACATTTCATCAATTTTGCAAGCCATGTTTCAAGACAGAAACTTTGGTTTAATTGCCCTTGTGTAGTATGTCAGAATTCCAAATGTTTCAAACCAATCATAATTTCGAGTCATTTGCTTAGTAAAGGGTTTATGTCGAATTATATGTATGATATGAATATGGTGAAAATTATGATGTTGTTGGGGAGGAAATTAGGAGTCAATATGCTAATAATACATATTATACTAGTGGTAATAAACCAATAGGATTTGATGGAAAAATGTATATGCTCGGATGGTGAATGATGCATTTCATGGTTTACTACCAATACTATAATCTTTATTATTAGCATATTGAAAACTAGATCCCTCCCCAACAACATCATAATTTTCACCATGTTCATATCAAACATAATAATTCGGCATAAATCCTCTACTAATCAAATGACTCGAAATTGTGATTGGTTTGAAGCATTTGGAATTCTGACAGACTACACAAGAACAATAAAACAGACCTTTTATGTCTTGAACATGGCTTGCACAATTGATGAACTGTTCCACAGCTGCCAAATAGTCCGTCGAGACATGATTAGTGTATGGATCGATTCGGTTGTACATCCATTCTCGTGACGGATTATTCCACATCATTTTTTTTTTACTTTTTTTCTACTGTTTTGTTTCTTTTCTTTTTTTGTTTTCTCTTTTTTTTTTCTCTTTCTTTTTTCTTTCTTTCTTTCTCTTAATTTTTTTTTTGCTTTGAAGTTGGATAGAAAAATGGAATGAAGAAACGTTAGTATATATAGAGAAAAATTTGTGACGGCTTTGTGACTTTTTTAGGGAGTAGCAAAAATTCGGTACACCTAACTTTTTCGCATTTTCCACGTTTTTGTACCAACTTTTTGCGACTACTTTGCCACTAAACCGTGATCGAAATATGTGGTTGCAAATAAGTCGCTAATTTGAGACTAATTTGCGACTGTATTTTCTAACTAAAATAGAGTCGCTAAGGAGTCTCAAAATGCGATCCTTTTGAGATCAAATATTTATAGTCACAACAATGTGGGATAGTAATCGCTAATATGAGACTGTTTTCGACTATTTATTTCCGTCGTTAATAAGCGAGTTTTTCCATCAGTTTCAGCTATAGTCGTTTATGCGTCGCAAAATAGTCACAAAACATTAGCAAATTTTTGCGAACAAAAAAAAGTCACAACTAAGAGTCCCAAACTGAGGTTTTCTTGTAGTATATAATGGAGAAAATAAAATTTTATGTTCCCTTTTGTCCTTCCCTAATCTCCTTTCTCGCATGAAACATCACAAGTGACACATGAATAGTCAAATTGGCCTATTCTTGGAATCCGGCGAAGGCAATGAGGAAGGAATTATGTCGGTGATAGTGCTACTTCTGATAAATACGGTGAGTCACGGGTCCACATCTCACTTGAAATTCCGTCTTGATTTTGCATGCATCTTTTAGGTTCTTTTTGCATATTACTATAGAATCTGATTTGAGTTTTTGATACTTGATTTAAAACGTAACCGTATTGTATCATTTCATTGTACACTATGTTTTGTAGGATTTTTTATATCCATTATTTATTTCAAACCTTTTAATCCCAACACGTACGGCCGGGTCATTAGCTAGTATTATATTTTGCGCCAACAATTCTATTCCATTTTTCTTTCCGTATATGGGCATATTTCTATATTTCAATTATTAATTATATCCTTTTTCAAATGCTGAAGATAAACTTCTTTTTTCTCAAAAATGCATAAGAAAACAATAAATGTTTCTCTATATGTTGATATTCTTACATATTTAATAATTTATTTCCTTAGTTATTTAGAAATGCACATTTTCACGAAATGGTAATATCTCTTGTTATTCTCTATTTATTTTTTCAAAAATAAATTAAATTCAATAATTAGAATATCAAAATTAATATTTAGAATATTTTATGCAGTACTACCTCAATATTTAAAAATTTAGTTAATTTTATTGTTCCACTAAATACTTCTGGATCCTCCCATTACATATGCATGTATCTAAATCTACTATATATATTTCAATCCACTACCACTACTATATATCATTATTTTTATATATTGAAAACCAAGTTTTTTTCATTCAAAATGACTAAATGCACCATTTTTGCTGTCTTCATCATCCTTATTCTAGGTTTGTTTTATTTAAACCATATATATTTTTAATACCTTTTGTTTCCTTTAAACTGGAAACTAATGTTTACGTTTTCAAATATATTTTTTGTAGGGATGATGGTGAAAGAGATGGAAGGTAAACCAATCACATATTGTAAAACTGAAATGGCTGAAGTAGATTGTGCTACTAGCAATTGTAACGATGCATGCAAACAAAAATATAATGATGGAACTGGCCAATGCATGTCAAAGATGGAAACCTTAAAATTCAGAAGACGCAGAAAATCAAAGAAGAAGGCAACTATGACATGCTTCTGCAGTCATCCTTGTATTTTCTAAATTTTATTCTCCTCCTTCGTACTTCGTAGTATATCGATAATTTATCATCATTTATAATAAAATAATACTAATTCTAATAAAATAAATTATGAGAATGTGAACTTTTTATCCGGCATGTTGTCAAAGCTAGTTGAGATGGTGAATCGAAATTTACACTATATACATAGGGGAAAATGATATTATGAAAATATTTTAAGCCACATAACATAAATCACTAATGTTTTCTTCTAGCGTAGCTTGAAATTATCAACACACTTACAGTATTCAAAACACACGTGGCAAAGAAAGCCAAAAATTCATGGTTCAATGGTGAATTGGTAAGAGTTAAGACCAATTGGTGCTTTCCTGAATTCACTGAATGGACAAACAAATTTCAGAAGAAAAGAGTTCGTGTTAATTGTTATTAGTAAAGACGTAAAAACCTTAAGAAAGGATTTTGACTCGTATATCAGATTAATTGCTAAATGATATAAAATCAATAAAACGACGACACTGTTTAAAAGTACCTATAATATATAAATTTTTGCGTTTCTTGTTTGTAGAAATGTTTTTCTGCCCCTCTTATTTCTTTTGAACTAGTATTATTTATGTGGGAAACAAATCTAGACTTTTACAGTAAGATTGTGATTTTGAATTAATTTTTCTAGAGAGATCAGTTTGGATTTTTATAAACAGCCAAAAAAATATAAAAAGTAGAAACTGATTTTATGAAAAATGTGTTTGTTCTATATAGGAGACAATAGTATTCCATTTTATATAGAACTAGATCATGGCCCGTGCTATACAACATGGAATTTAATATTTTTTATGAATTAAATTATATATTTTGTTCAAAAAAATAAGAAATAATATAGTATAATAGTATAGTATAAAGAAAATGTATTATATTATTTAATTTTTATTACTATTTGGATATAATGTTATATATTTTATTTGACGATGGTTTTATATTTTGTTTGTAGAATTAAATAATAGTATATTATAAATTTTAAATCTATATTCTATATCATATTGGGATATTTTATTGTAGGAATTAAATGTTGTTTAATTTTAACTTGGTTGAAAAATATGACTTCGTAATAAAGAAGGAGAGAATATTGTATTGTATATCAAATATATTTAGCTGCATTAGATTTGTATTTTTGTTTATATGAGATTAACAATTTATTTGGTTCAATTAGGTATTCATAATTGCATTGTGTCATTGAGAGCAAAAAAAAAATAGTTGTATTGGGTCTAAATTTTTACGTGGGATATATTAGGTTTTGTTTGACCCAGTATCATGTTGTTTAAAAAAAAAGAATATTTGATAAAAAAAATTTCTCTTCTTCCTTGGTTACATAATAAATCTACGTATTAACAACCTCAAGACGCAAGATAAAATGCAAATATCAATTAAATAGAATTTTTGTTTGCAAGTCTTTCAAATATATTTTTGTCAGCAAGTTTTAATATATTTGAAAGTAAAAATCTAAGCTTACAAATCTTATCATTTTTTCGTTGTAATTTTATAGTTTTCAATCTTGAAATTTGGTTAAAGCATATATCAATGTAGCAAAATGGAGGTGAAAGTTGGTTTCTTACAAACAGGGGTTAGCGATGCTCATCAGTTGTCTTTCCTGGTACGTTTGTGCCATGGCTTCATATCAAGGGAATGGATTGTCCGGGTTTCGCATGTGTATAGGAAAGCTAATCGTCTTGCGGACGGATTAGCTAACTATGGTTTTTCTTTGAGTTTAGGGATTCATCTTTTTGATGTTGTTCCGAGTTGTGTTGCTTCTATTTTGTCGGATGATGCCCGTGGAACGACGTTCCCGCGGCAAGTTTGTATTTGATTGTCTTCCCGTCGCCTACCAAAAAAAAAAAGTAGCAGCAATGGAAAGTTAAAAGTATTGTACCTTGAACTTTAAATATCACATCCCAATCAAATGTGAATTTTGCTTTTCCATTACCAAATATAATATGCACCTGCATAATGTAGAAAAATATTTATATTAGAAAAGGATATTAACATCAATGTATATGAAATTATATATAATCTGATAATAAGAAAGCTAAACTGAAACAAATAAATTTGATTGAGCAAAATTAGAAAGAAAAAAATCATATAAAACTAGGAAGAAAAAAATGGATCTCTTGTTTAGAGAAATGGATGATATTATATAATGAAGAGGAGATGTCGATTTAGGGTTAAGAAATTGAAATCTTCTAGTGGAATATTCTTTTAGCTTGTAGAGCAATCTTAATAAATTGAATGATAATCTTTTGATTAAATCTTTTAATATTTACATTTTTTTTTTTTTTTTGGTCAACAACTTTATTGGATTGGCTCAAATGAGCCAATGTGGAGGAATATTGTTTACATAGGTAGATAGTTGTGGTAGGGTACAAATATTTTGTGCCAATTTATCCACCTTCACATTCATATTTTTAGAAATTAACGATAAAGAGAAAAAATCAAACTCCTCCTTGTCGTTTTTGAATAGCCTCCAAGTAAGTCGCGAACGCTGGCCACTCTTGTGGGGAAGACACCATCTTCACCAGATCGGAGCAGTCTGTAAGGAAATCTACTTCTCTTTTATCTTGGCCGATCATACATCTCATCGCTCAGGTTAGTGCTTCACCTCTGTGTGGAGTGAGGTCAAGCTTCTTCGAGTATTTGCAGCTCCCATGTCATGCGTTTCTTCGTTTGGATAAGAACAAAACCATCCTAAGCCTGAAAAACAATCACTTTCTTTCCAAGAACCATCTAAGAAACATCGATAACCTGATCTACTATGCCCGATATGTTCCACTCTATATTGAGATTGATAAATTGTTAACACCGTTTATAGGTTATCAACCGAGATCTCTACCTGAACCAACTGCCAGGCTTGCTCTTCATTTTCTGCCATCAATTGGGCTTGGTACATATTATTAAACACCTTATGATTCCTGGCTTTTCAAAAATACCAAATAATACACAGAAACATCGCTGTATAGACCTCTGAGGGTGTTTTCCAAAATAAATAATCCATATTTGCATATAGTGAACTTGATGGAAAATATCCGGTGCTGTGAGGATCTGTGATAAGGCCCAAGTCTGACGCGCAGGTGGACATTCAAAAAGAGCATGGTTAATTGACTCTTCTGAATCCCCACATCGATCACATCTAGTATCTAAAGTTTACATATTTACATATTCAAACTAAAATAATTAACTAAAGATAGAATTTTTTTTTAACAAAAAAATCCTTATTTAAGGAAATAAAAAGATTTGAATATGATCTCGACTTATAGAATATTGAGCATTAAATATATTTAGAAATTTTGTATTTATTATGAAAATCTTGGAAATTTCTTTTACATTTGTAGAAAATAAATGGAAAAATAGATTATGTAGCATTTATTTTTTAAAATTTTAATAAATACTAAAAATAACAAACGAAAATATAGTTACCAAACTCGGATTAGTTAGCAATTTAGTTTTTAAATTTTAGATGTACACCACCAAATTCGTAAAATTTTTATTAAATAAATTTTAATAGCACGAAATTATATCTAAATCTAAACAAATTATAATTACCAACAATATTTTCAAAGAAATTTATGGAAACTGAATAACAGAAAATATTTGATGCGTGATTAAGATAAATAAAAATGATCTATTTATATTTTTTGATTAGTGAATACTTTTATCATACGTGAATAACAACATTTTCTTTATAAATTTTATTTATAACAATTATAAAATCTAAACAAAATCTCTTTAATATCTTTAAACCTGTTTGACCCGTTGAACCGTTAATATATATTAGTGACATGGAATTAAAATGATTATGATTAGAGATCTCTAATGGCATATATTGTAATTTTTTACAAAATCAATGTTACGACTTATAAGATGTACTTCCCAAATAATAGTATAGGATGACGTTACTTATAAAATAAGTTAGCAATATACTATCTTTGTTTCACAAAAAATAGCATTTTAAGACTTTATTCTTTGTTTCACAAACAGTGTCGTATCGTATTTTCAATGTAATATTTTTAAAACTAGATCTTTCTATTCATATATCTTATGTATTAGAAAGAGAATCTTTTTTAGTATATTTAAAAAATATAGTAGAAATGTACATAGTTTTCACGTTTAACATGAAAAAAAGATTTGATCTCACCCTTTGGCAAAGTGAGATTCATTTCTCATGTTTTGACAGTTATTCCATTTTATGACGAAAATGCCCCTGACGAAAAACCAAACGGCACAGTTACGTTACGGTTTAGTTTCATATCGCGGTTTACTTACTTTTTGTTTTGAATTAAAAAAAAAAAAAAAATTCAAGAAAACGAAGAAGAACATTCATCATCTTCATCTCCGAGAGATTCGAGAGAGAAGTAGAAATCAGTTCGGAATTCATTCATCCATCTTCGTTTTCGACATCTCCGTTCGAATTGTCGGCTACTTGATTTGAGGCATTGCATTGAACTCGAAAAACCGGCGAAGAGAAAGTTCCAGTTTTTCCGGCGAAGGCGACCTGAGAAACCTCCGGCGAGATAGAAACCTTCGAGATGGCTGGGAATAAACAAAACGACGAAGTACCAAGGAAGAAGCATACGCGGGAAGGCCCCGAGAAGGAGAAGCGGGTACTCAGAGTATCCCCGAGGAGGAAACTCTTTCCGACAAAGCCGCCGGAGGAATTGGGTAAGTTCTGATATTATTTTGTTTATAGTTTCTTTGGGTGTATCGGAATCTTAAAGCTTGTTTGATTAAAGGGATAGAAGTTGCCGGATTTTGCTAAATCTGTAGTTTGAAAATTTGAGAAGATGAATTGGAAATCTCTTTTTCCGCCAAAATTCAGATGTTGAGTATATAATGTTGATAATTACTGTGTACGTACACGAATTCGTATTGTTTACATCCTTACTTAATTGTATATTACTTGTAATTGCAGGCAGTACAAGCGTGGCTCCGACTGAAGATCTTATAGTTGAAGAGTTACCACCTAGACTCTTTGCCCTAGACCGGTACCCTGTGAAGACGAAGATGAACGCGTACTCCAAACCGGAGTACCTTTCTGACATAGCGCAAGTTCTTAAGGGAAAAGAGGAGATGAAGTTTCTTCTCGAGTCTCCATTTGGGGACCTTTTTAGGATACCTGCTAACAAGTCTTCCTTCTCAGGTAAGCTTGTTCTTGGACTAATATGTCGTCAGTTAGTGACGAGTAAAGTGAATGAGATGTGGATGGTCTTCGGCGGTCATCCAATAAAATTCGGATTAAGAGAATTTAGTCTAGTAACTGGTCTAGAATGTGGGACATATCCCAACAAGAAAGACGTGACGGATGTGCTAAAGGTCAAAGCTGGGAGTCAAAGTGTCTGGAAAACTCTGTTTGAGGAGAAGTTTGGGGAGAAGCCGAATCCAACAGTGCATGATTTGGTGGTCTGGCTGAAGGAGGAGGAAACCATGGATGGGTGGAAGCAGCTGGCCTTATCTCTTATAATCTTGGTAGATGGTGTGATAGGGTGCCATAATAACCCCATAAGGCCTTCTGAGTTCACTGTTGAGATGACGAAGGACGTGCAATTCTTCTGAAAATACCCTTGGGGAAGGGTGTCTTTTACCCGTACTTTGGAGAGGATAGCAAAATTCCAAACCCCTTCAGATGCTCAAAAACTGATAAGGTGTGTAAAGGATGGGTCTTATGCACTACATGGATTCCCATTAGCACTCCAGCTGTTTGCGTTCGAAACAATCCCATCCCTTGCTAAGCTAGTACCTGATGATGAAGCTAACAGGACATTTACTCAGAGGTCTATCCATCATCTTGCCTCACTGCGGGCAATCAGGACATCCAGCATCTTGGAGTGTGAGGCTGCTGAAGAGGTATGTACAATTGTTTATGTACGTACATTATTTAAAAAGTAAGTGTACATTCTCTAAGTGGTTAACAAACTTATTGGTGTAGGTTGAGGTAACCTATCTTGTGAAACCAGAGGACAATATTTGTCCTCCATCCCTGTCATGGGATGATGAAGTTGAGGATCCAAGAGTTGCTTACATTGAGCGACTGTTGTTAGCTGGTCATGAGTGGAAGGAGGAAGAATGGGTTGGAGGTAATGCTGCATTTCCAAAGCAGGAGCGCCCACCACAACTTGGAGAGATACGTGAGTGTAAATGTTGTTTTTATACTTTCTGATTATTGTCCCTTGAAGACCAATCAATGATTAAACTGGTCTATCGTAGGTGTGAAGAAGAGGAAAAGAAATGTACCAGCCCCGAATGCATCTGCTTTGAAAAAACAGAAATCTGTTGTGGAAGAAGAAAATGAGGACACTGCTGAGGATTGTTCTGAAGATCCCCAATTTGAGAAGTTTGTAGTTGACTTAGGAGGTTGTTTCAAGAGGTAGGAAGCACAAAATAAACATATGCAAGAAGATAGATTCGAATGAAT
>NW_003302548.1:6128926-6146660 GCF_000004255.2 Arabidopsis lyrata subsp. lyrata | reverse complement strand
TGTACGTACATGAAGATTAATAACTGTAACTTGTCTGCTATGGTACAGGATGAAGCCAACAATGAAGGTGGTTTTTCTGTAAATGATGGAGGAGATTTTTCGAACAGAGACGAAGGTATGGTTGACACTGGAGTAGCTAACATTTCAGTTGGTGGACCTACACCTTCCCATCAGGTATGTCGTGTACAAATATTTTTTTCAATTATTTCCAGTTATGTACGTACACATAGGCTTCAGAAGTGTATGGTATACTATGTTTCATGATGAAGGAGCACGTGATGGTGGTGAGTCTGTCCTTGTTGGTACACAGTCAGGGACCGAGGAAAAAGCTAGTGCTGACACAGAGATGGAAGAAATTCCATCTCCTGTACCTTCAACCTCTGTACAGGTATGTCTTGTGCAAATAGTCACATACTGTTTTCCATCAGTGTACGCGTATCAATTATTTTCAGTTCTCCACGTACATATAGCTTAAGAAGTGTATGGTATACTATGTTTTAGGATAAAGGACCAATTGATGGTGGTGAGCCTGTCATAGTTGGTACACAGCGAGGGACAGATGAAAAACCAACTGCTGACACAGAGATGGTAGAAAATCCATCAGGTTTACCTGCAACATTTGGACAGGTATATGGTCTGCTAATAGTCAAATGTAGTTTTCCATATGTGTACTCACATAAAGCTTAAGACGTGTATGGTATATTTGTTTCAGGGAGAAGAACATGGTGCCGGTCTTGAGAGTGAAGCAAATGTTGGGGAGCAACCAGAAATTTGTGAGGATAATGATAGAAATACATCTTCTCAGGCTGAACACACCGACGAACCCGGTGTAAGTGTACGTACATTTGTCTTTCTTATTTCCCGTGTACGTATAAGTAATGATTGTTTCAGACATCACAAAATAAAGGATATAGCCGATGAAGTTGATAACTACTGCCACAGGTTGATGCGGGAGATGTACCCAATGTAGTTGCAGAGAGTAAAGTGGATGACTCAGTACTTGAGGGCACCCTAGGGGATCCCCCTTCACCATTTGCAGTAGTTAAGAATGTAAGCTAACTATATTTTTAAATAAAATAGTGTAGGCTTGTTTAAATTTATAATCTTCTATTATGCAGGTGTTACAGGAGTTGGCAACGAAAGCCTCCATGGATGTGGATCCAGCTAATGTAAAGGAGGTAAAAATCTCGTGTTTGTTTTAAAATTATACACAGTTATTAACATACGTACATAGGATTGTATGCGTACATTTAAATAATTCTGCACGTTAATTTGAAAAGGGAGTGTTGGAGCAGCAGTGGATTGTCGACGGGGTGGAAGAACAAGAAGATTCAAACCCAGGGTTAGATGAAGCAGACACGACAGTTGGTACACTGGAAAATATTGTAAGTATCTTCCCAGTAAATATTATCATTACATTTTGAAATTGTTTAATCATGGTGTTTACAATAATACTTCTTTACAGGATGAACCAAACAACGATGCTGCAGTCAAAGCAATAGCAGTTAAAATTCCTACGCCGGTTGTACCCAAAAAAGTGAAGAAGCAAATAATTGTTGAGATGGATGAAGCCCTTCCGGAAGGTTTTAAGGAAACAACAGTCCTCGTGGAGGATGTTCCTGGACGAGCTGAAGATTCAGAGGTGGTTATAGCGGCTGGAAATGTCCCTTACAACCACTTGGAGAAGGTTGACGCTTCCAAATTAGAGCTCTTAAACAATGTCCTCCGCGGTCCGAATGTGTAAGTATCGTGCATTATCAAAATTATCCCTTAATTGATACATTGATTTTCTATAACAACCAGTCATACTATAATATTGGATATACATGAAGCACACTCTTTTCGGGTATCGCAAAGTGGACAACGAATTTTTCTCCATGCTTATAGCACAAGGACAGTGGGTGGGTAATATGGTAAGTTGAAATAGTACATTTGTGTACATTTTTTAAATATGCCTGAATTGTACGTACACTGACTGTCTATGCTATTATCATTTCAGGTCTTGGAAATGCTCGCAATCTTGATGTGGCACAAGAACGGTCAACAAATGATAGCAAACCGATGCGTTGTTTTGGACTCCTTCCTGCTTTATGAGCTTACTAAGCGTGCTGTCAGCTTCAGGAATTGTATAAATAAGCTTGGGTTCAAATGGGGCGACCGGCTATACGACATGGCCAATGGAATACACATACACCGTGAACCTAGTCTTAGATGGTTCAAGGATGTCGACGTGGTATATGCTCCGATGAACTGGAAAGGTGATCATTGGGTTGGGTTGGCAATTCACCTCAGAGCCCGGCATATAGTTGTCTATGACGTTCTCATAGAACACACGCGGGAGTCTGTTGCATGGTCAAAGATGCAGCCTGTCTGCGAGATGATGCCGTACCTAGTGAGAGCGATGTGCGCGGATGTATTGCCTGAGAAATACTCAGTTGAACCTTTTGCCTATGAGAGAAATGTTATGGTCGCTCAAAACCCAAGTACAGGAGATTGCGGACCTTACGCAATGAAGTTCTTGGAGTTGCTGGCGTTTGGTAACCCAATGTCAGACTTGGTGAATATTCAAGAAGCAGATATGGCCACCTACCGTCAGGTGTACGCAACAGAAATCTACGAGCACGGCAAGCGCGAGTGTGGTAATCGGCGTTTATTGTAATCATCCCTGGATGTTGAATTATTATTATTTTCTAGTACTTATTTCCTTATTTTGAACAACCTAATTAGAACAACGTAATTAATTATGGAGATCCTAAATATATTTATGTAATCGTTATAACTATCTTCTCTAAACAATCTGTACATCGTACACTTATTCAAAAACCAACATGTGTACGTACATCTTATATAACGTACGTCTTTTACACAAAAGTCGATTTTTTCACATAAAAAGATATGTATTTCTTTACTTACATTGATTTGACAACCCTCCCTCACTGCATAATCACTTACGTAACATTGCATTAACTACAACCATAACTTAACCAACTAACTTCATTGTTCTTTATTTAAGAGTAGGAATTGCATTGTTTTGAAACACCAAATTCCAAGAAATGTCTACACCAAATCTACCTGAAGATTTGCTAGCCAAGATAGCCAAAAAAATGGCTGACAAATGTTGGTGGTACCTCGGACCTCTGTTAAGATCAGGGCGTGGTGGAAGAAACATTGTCTACAGGCCGGATGTCCTGAAAGATGCTAATATTTATAGCATGTGCAGTGATCCCGATGACTTCCATGCGGCAGGCCATGATCCGAATGACATCAACGCTGAAGGTCGATATAGACCCTTTTTCAAAAGGTGTCTAGAGGCTGGTAACCCGATTGCTATTTACCATGAAGGACTGTGTCTAGTTACCCATGAGTCTGACATTAAGGGCGCCATTGTACTTTTACAGCGGAATGTACCAAGGCACGCCAATGCAACCCTGGCCTGCGCTATTCTGTGCATATGCGATGGGAATGCTCACATGGGTGGTGTGTACCTACGCCTGTTCGCAAAACAACCATTACGCTTTGGAATCAGAAGAAACACGTGACATGTGTGAGGAAATCCTAGAAGAAATAAAAAATTATGGAATTAGGTTAAACAACACATACGGCGCAACCTTTTCGTACCCTGAGGAACGTGGTATTCAAACGCCTCCTTGCGCGATGTTGTGTTACATCAGATCTGGACCCTTCAAGAATGTGTGCAACGTATGTTACCTCTGGTGGTGTGCGAGAAGAATTAGTCAAATTCTCTAGGCATTTCTTACGTAATATTATCTGAATTTCTAAGTTTTTATGTTATAATATGTGGCATTTGCAATTGTACTTTGCTTATCAGTAATGCATGTCATTTTATCTACATCCTTGCTTGTTGCTCATATACTACTCAATCTTATGAATGGTTACAAATAATTGTAATATTTTATAGTAAATTGAGAAACAAGTTTCTTAATGTTAGATAATGGTGCCTTCTCTACACAGGCTTACGAATTATCATTAAATACATACTGACCTGATTTAGCCATTGATAATGACCTCTATCTTTTCAAAAAAAAAAAAAAAAAAGAAACAAAATTTATGTACATATATACGTACACATCCCTGTAATTAATGGACACTGTCTTTTGTCAGATAAAACGAAATTGCAAAAGAAAGAGATTTGGTTTTTAATGCGTTTCCCCCCAGATTTAGCCATATACATGAACTCAATCTTTTCCCCCTAATTCGGCGACATTCATCAACTCAAACTTTTGGTCAGAGAACGTAATAAGGGTAGACATACGTACACGAGTATACGTTACTGTGTACAAGTATTTTAGTTGGTTTGAAACTAGAAATATGAGAAGCGACTTTCGAGATGGTAGTAAATGATGATGCAATGCTGATTGATTTGACCTGTAATAACCCATATCTACAAGTTTTGGAGTGGTTATTTATTGCATACTGTCAAGCTCTATTCATAGAAATGACCTCTATCTTTTCGCATAAATCTCCTTAATATACGTACACGGTTTGCAATTAATGTACACTGGCATTTGTCAGATAAGAGGAACTTTAAAATAATGACACTTTTTTAATGCGTTCCCCCCAAATGTAGCCATATACATGAACTCAATATTTTCCCCCTATTTAAACGATATCACACACACTAATTTATTTGCTCACATTCTTCTAAAACCTCCTTCATTCATCAACTGCAAGATTATTTCTAAACCTCTTTTGTTAACAACATGGCTTTCCCCGCAACCCCTCCAACCGAGATGTACCTTGCAATATAATTGCCAAACCCGATTTCCGTCCTCATCAACTACCTGCCCGTATCCCAGACTCCCATCGAGACCCTCCGCCACTTGGTCGAAGCAAGTGACGTAAACGCAATAGTGATGGACGACTTCATCACATGGCCTCACTTCGTGCAGCCGGAGTCTCCCTTCAGGGCCTACTTCAGCCTCTTGCTGGAAAAGGGGGCGATCCTGGCTATATACCTCGAAGGTGTCCGCCAGGCAAGCAGCTTCCTAACGGTGGCCCACGGCATTACACTACTCAACTTCGTCGCTCCATCCAACCCTCTCGCCTGCTTCGCGACCGGCTTATTCCTAACTTGTACTGGCAACCATGTCGACTTTCTTCCAGTCAGCGATATGTTCTGGACGATGACACCCACATTAGCGGCAGCTCACGCAGTGGGGGAGCTGGTGATGTATCACATAAGCCAGCTTCACACCGAAGGTCCTCGGCTCTGGCAACGTTCATGGAGGTATGTGCACACACCGGCATGTGTTGGCCTTTGCACGTACAGTTCCGGCTGCAGAGGGTGTTTCTTTTACTGGTACGCGAGGGAGATGTGTGTCTTCTATTAGATATGACTTTGATAATGACGGATGAGGCATACAATGTTTCCGGCTCATGTGTATGCTTTGGGCTCTACTTTTTAGTTTATTGCTTCCGCATCTAATATAAGTTGTTTGTCTTTCTTGATTGTATTTCCATCTTCGGGCACTTAATTATGAATGAATGAAGTTTTTGTTGTTTGAGGACAACAATTATGATATATGTATGTTTTCGTGTACGTACACGGGTTTCGTACAATTTGCTGATTGAAGAACCAAAAAGCTAGTAAAACGTACACTGGCAAATTAATTGTAATTGTAGACGATGTACGTATAAAATGTACGTACAATTACCCAATAGTTTAATATACAAAGTCAAGTAATTAGAAAACGACAACAAGTTTATGTAGTTTTACAATACTTAATATAAATCTGGTCTTTAATAATTAGAAGACTGGGGAAAACAAATCCCCCTACCTAAAAAACGACCTGCTTGATCTCTTCCACTTCCGGTGTGTCCGGATCGGCAAAGACCTTTGACACAGGACCATGACTCACAACCTTCGGATTAGATCTGTCGGTTAAACGCCAGAAGACGAGTGCGACAACAACATTGCGCTGACCTAGACTCCGAAAGAATGTTTGGAATTCCAACGCCTGTTCATTGTGTGCTTCGCATTCCAAAACTTCGTTGCTACATTAGAGTAAAAGAAGAATCAAGTCAGCGTTTAGATTAAAAATGTAAGTGAATCAAATGTCAAAAGATCATTTACTATCTATCTTTAATCTTGAAAGGAAGCTTGAGACCGTAGAAGTCTCCGGTCAAGTGGCCAACCTCCAACAACGCTCCAATGACATCTACATCAAGGGCCATAAAATTAGAAATAAACTTCTAATTTGAAAAATGTGTCCATAAAACGTAACTTAAAAAACATCTCACCGACTAAAACTTTCTTATCAACTGTTTTCTCCAAAATGTAGTCGAATTGAGTGAAATCGTAAAACGATATTGGGTCCCTTCGTAAGGCGTTAGTAACGACGGTCCGATCCATAAACCATATACCGTAGTCATGAGATGTTGCTCTCACTGGGTCAGCGACGTTACGGACCAAGAAAGTGGTCACAATTTTCCACTCATTTTCTTTGATTCGGTCTATGTAAAAAGGAGCAAGGAGACGATCAATGGTGGCCTCGATACGGGAACGGGATCTCTACAGAATATGAAATATAACAGATTTATATAGAATTGAACCTGACGTATGATAAAAAAACACAAACACGGCATAGGGAAACTACCGAATTATCTGCCAAGATAAGGCCGAGTTCGAAGACGTTGGGCGCAACAAACTTCTTAAACACTCTCACGACAAATACACAAATTGTCCACCCAGTGATCTGAGGACACAATTCGGAGATGGTGCGATACCCGTCCATAACACGGTTAGCAAGAACAATCGAAAGACTTTGTGTTTGATTGATGTAACTGCCGAATGTGTAAGGGTTTTTGTTTGAAGGAACGTGGATAAAATTGAGGAGGAGATGTGGCTTAAATAAGGAAATTCCGTAACGGACGCGGTGGGTAGTGCGAAAGTGTTCTAACGGTTGAGATACAAATGTGTGTAACCGTTTGTAACCGTTTATTGCATGAAGATTATACGTACACAGACACAACAAAAACGTACACTAACAAAAACGTACACTCAGAAAACGTACATAGTTATACGATGGCAAACATTAAACGTACGTACACCGTCACAACACTTTGGTAAACACTGTCCACACATAAAAGTACACTTTCTTCGCGGAGACATAAAGCTTATGAGGAGAACTAAATAGGATTTTTGCAAGTCTTCTTGTTATGACCTGCTTGTCTACATCGTGTGCACTGATTCGGAATAAGTCTTTTCTGTCTTTTTTTCTGAAGTGACAACAACAATAAGTTAATAATCTACGCATCTTATACTCAAAACATAATGTTGTGGGATATTTGAAAAATCTGTACACGTTTGAATGATAGCACTTACCCGGTTTTCACCTCTAGATGGAATCCTTTTGGTTGTTGGTCTTCCTGGTGGTCGTCTACTGTATGGAGGAATTAGTATCAAATCCGATATATGTTCTGGGATGTCAACATCCTTCGGATCGGCGATAGGTAGAATCGGTTCTTGAAAAGAATCGGAAAACGTTTGAAGGCCATACCACCATCCTACAACAACCTTCGGATCTATTCCAAACTCGATTGCAGCTGCTAGACCGTGTTCACATGGAATTCTCAACTTTGTGTACCTAAGACACGTACACGTACACTCGTCCAGAACGACATGAAAATGCTCACCTGACTTGCTTGTAACTTGATAACTCCACGGTCCAGACATCTTAACCGCGAATTTCCCTGACGCAGGCAAATCTTGGAGAAAACGCTCATCAACCTCAGGCGTCACTAAAGACTTACACCTAGCCACTTTTTGCCTCCTCGCTGCGAACCATCGCATTAGGACCTCTCGAATGAACTCTATCATGTACACAATCGGATATGATTTGGCTCTTGTTAAGACATTATTCATAGACTCCGAGTTGTTGCTAGACATGATATTGTAGCGTTCCCCTTTACAGTGAGCTCTTGTCCAATGCTCAAATCCAATTTCCTCTAAGTAATTTGCGCATGCAGCACTCTTAGCCCTTAACTGTTCGAAGTATTTTTCAAAATCTCTCATTCTGTAAGCTTTAACAGCGCTGAAGAATAATCCAGATACACCATACTTACCATAATGGGTGGAGATATTTCGCCTCAAGGTTTACTGCACATGCACCATGATGAGATTTTGGATAAACCACACTGAGGCTTTTATATATTGAAGAATGTCTGTCCGATACAATCATTAAATCTTCACTGTCTGGAACAATGTCAGCTAATTTATCAAAGAACCACACCCATGAAGTGTCAGTCTCACCATCCACAACACCAAACGCTATTGGAAATATTTGGAAGTTCCCGTCTTGGGCACATGCAATGAGGAGACATCCCTTGTAACGTCCTACTAGCTGCGTTCCATCTACGACAATTACCTTCCTCATATACTTCAGACCTTTTATAGAAGCCCCGAGAGATACAAAAACATACTTAAAGCGCTGCGTACCATCAGCTTCAGGTGTAGAGTGTAGGTGAGTTATCGTAGCCGGATTAGCTAATTTAAGAAGATACAAATAGGTAGGCAAAAACCTGTAACTTTTTATATCATCCCCCCTTACATTTTCAACTGCAACCTCTTTAGCTCTCCAAGCGGTAGAATATGAAATCCGAACATTGAGATCATTTAGGAGCAACTGTGGTAAATCGACAGCTCTCGGACCCCCTTGCGTAGAACTGTATCTGCTCTTCACTACCTCTCCGAGAAGCTTATAACTAGCATGTTTATTATAATTCTTACGCGTGTCGATGTCACACGTATGGGTGGTATCATACGATGTGATTTTGAAACATTCTGAATTCTTGACAACTTGAGCTGTCAAATGCCATGGACAAGTATCATCAACGCAGACCATCTCCAATCTTGTAGGACATGACCTATGTTGCTTGTAGCAAAAGCATTGTTTGATTGCGAGATAAGACATTGTTTGTTGTATGACTTTTCTGTTCTTAAAAACACTCCCGACATACAAAGTCTCACCTGTCGTACTCAGTTTGACTTGTGTCTCATCATTTCGTAAATTGGCTAAATCATCGAATACCGGAGCAGCATCATTATCAAGAATCTCCAACTCGCCACCATGTAATGTAGAAAAGTCATTATACACTTTGTAAGCCTCAGCTGCGGTAACTAACCGATTATCATTCAGTGTCCCACTTGCGGAAGCTCCAATACCACGGTCGATAGTGACTTCGTATATACCATTAATATTGGTATCCGTGTTACCTTTGCAGCCTGTATCTTGTACACACTCTGTAGTGTACGTGCATTGGTACAAACCATGTTGACACGTACGTCTTGGAGTCACGGTTGGTGTACGGTCACCCGAATGAGAAATGTTATCTCCGCCAGGTGCAGTAACTAGCCGATTATCATTCAGTGTCCCACTTGGGGAAGCTCCAATACCACGGTCGATAACATCATCCCTAGAGACTTCGTCTATACCATTAATATTGGTATCGGTGTTACCTTCGCAGTATGTATCTTGTACACATTCTGTTGTGTACGTACATTGGTACAAACCATGTTGACACGTACGTCTTGGAGTCACCGTTGGTGTACGGTGTGGATGTCGGATTCACACACTCAAGTATATTATTAAGTAGGAAAGATTATTCTTGAGGGAAAAAAATGAATAAGTAAAAACTTCTAAATTGCTACGAAAATTGCTATAGTATTTCTTTCTTCAGAAAAAAGATCCCTTTTACATGGTCATTCGCCTTTTATTTATACATAGAGAAACGACATTAAAATGAATAATTAAGTACAATTATTCCTTCTTAAATGTGTCCGTTTTGATTCTTCGATTTTAATGCTCAACGTTTGAATTTGAGTTGACTCTGATCTTCATGGGCCTCGCCTTTTTGGCCCAAGTATCCTCGAACTGACTTACCCGTGTCTTCTACACCGAACTCGTACCACAGTGCAGTCACTTTGGATTCTCGAAGTGGTGATAACCACTTCGACCGGTCCTTCGGCTCATGGGCTCAATGGGCTTCGCCCTTTATGGGCCATTACCTTGACTACGTGGCAATCTTTGGTTGGTCTCGGACTTCTGGTGCGGGATCCGACACCAACAATTAGCCCCCCAAGTTCTTCGAAGTGTCATTCCAATTCGGAGGACTTTAAATGCTTTAAATGACCAAAGATTGCGCTCGAGAATCTTCCTGATTTCCCGCCGAAAATCTCATCACTCCCTTAATTTCGGCACTAACCATTTTTACCCGATTGACATTTGTCATCATTATGACCGTGTACTAATTAATTACTATTAAAACGGGAAAAAACCTTCCCACTTCCCACACAACTTCCGAGGCGGTTTCATCATTAGCTTGAGGTAACTTCTTTTCACCATTACTCTCTTCTTTTACTTTTGCGCTTTAATCAAAACCTCTCTCTACCTTTCTTCACGAAAACTCTCTTCGCCGGATCTTGAATTTTTCATTTTTCTCCGATGACTTCTGATTCCGAGAGACCTGAATCTCCTTCTTACGACGAGAGGCGCTCTAGTAATGATGAATGCACTCGTCCTAACGATATTGCCGGTCCTCATTACAAATCCACCTGCACTCTTCAGTCCCTTGAGCGATTAAAGGGGCTCTGTCAAATTCCTCCTGAAATCATAGCGGAGGCGCAAATAGCCGACCCTACGGAATCCCCGGAGAACCACCGTGTCGGCTACTTTTGTGTTTACGAAATTTACTTCAAGGGCTGCGGATTGACCTTCCCCCTTCCCGAAGCCCTAGTTCGATTCTTGGCGGCTCTCGAGATCGCCTTACCTCAATTAACCCCCAATCTCCTCCGAACCATCCTCGGGATTATAACCGTTGCGGCGGAGGCTGGCTACGTCATTGGAGTCCCCGAGCTGAATGAACTTCTAAGTGTGAGGAGTTCGTCAAAGAAAACAGGATACTTCTCGGCATACCCAAATGCCAATAGAAACGTCATTTCGCACCTCCCGAACAAGGATGAAAACTGGCATCATCCTTGGTTTCTGATTAAGAAAACTCCTGCTTCGATTGGGAATCTTTCCGATGTACTCCCATCGAAGTGGTCTACGAAACCTGGTAGAGACTAGGTCGTATATTCCTTTCCTGTTCATTATTATTTCTTTACTGACCAAATTCGTTGTTTCATTTCGCAGCTCTCATCGCTTCAACTCTTCCGACCGAAGAATTTGTCAAGTTCTTCAAAACAATCCTTGAAGGGGAAACCCTCTGGAATTCTTTCACCCTCGACCGATTTGTCGAGGCCAACCGAAAACTCAGGATGAGTCCTCCCAATCTACTTCATCGTCTTCCGCCTCCTCCCTCAACTCAGGGAATGTCAGCTCGGGCCCTCGCTGCCCAGCGTAAGAAACTCTCCAAGCCGATAGCAGAGGCTTGTGATGAAAACAAGGCGTTCCTTGCGGCCGCCATCGACAAAAAGGATTACAGCAGGACCCTGCTGGTTGATGACAACAGCTCTGAGGGAGCCAGATCCGTTGCTGCTTATAGGTTGACACCTCGCCGCGAGCGCCGCGACGAACGTTCTCCTCGGAGAGAGCGGTCTCCTCGTCGTGACTCTCCTCGCCCTTCCCGAGACGATCTCAGCAACGAACCACTTAAGAATCTGGTTCGTAAGAAGAGGGACAAGTCGTCCCGTGATGACTCGTCTCCGCGAAGGGAGAAATCAAGGGCCCGGACTGACCGTTCACCTCGATCATCCCCTCCTACTGAACCAATGGGTCCTCCCCGACCTGTTGACATGTCTTCTTCTTCCCACCCCGTCAGCGAAAAGACTGCTCGGAGTGCATTCCCTAAAAGGGGAGATTCTGAATCTCGAGATGCTTCCTCGAGGTTGAAGCCTGCTCTTGTCCCTCAAGTCAAATCGCTTTCAGGTTTGGTGATTTACACATACTTAAACTTTTTGTCTCTATTAAAATTCCAATTTTTACAACTCTTCCTTCTTCGCAGCTATGGAGAAAGAAGGCAGCGTCTTCCGATGCTTCAAGACCCGATCGGGTTCGATCTTGCCAGACTTCAACAAATGGCGCCCTGCGATTCGTGAACGCTATTTGCTTCACGTTATCATTCATCTCGGGTTAGTTCCGTTTTTTTTTTTTTTTTTTTTTTTGTTGTTTTTTTTTATGTATTGCCACTCTTCAAACTGACTCGTCATCCCGGGTTTATAATGCCAGGCTCATAGCGAACTTAACGATATGATCGAACATTATGAAGGGTTGGTCATTGGACGGGAGAAGGAGATTGACATGTGGAAGAAGAAATTCTCAGCTCTTGAGGCTGAACTCAATTCTTCTGCTAGCTCCAAGCACGATCTGGAGGACAAGGTTGACAGTTTAACATCCGAGCTGGCGCAGGTAAAGGGGGAGCTGCAAGACTACTACGACCGGAATTACAAACTCCAGGACGAACTTTCTGGTGTCCAGGGTAGACTTCATGAATCCGAATCAACCGCCGATACCCTGAACAACCAACTTATCGAGCTTGACGCGAAATACAAGGCGCTAGCCAAGTTGCGTGATTCCGAGTTAGCAAGGTCGGCATCGAAGGCCAGAAAGGAGGTTACGGGACGCGGGATGGAATTGATCCAAGGGGCCATTCGCTTCATGCAAACCGAGAAGGCTAGGTCAGACTTGGAGTCAGACATCAAGGAGCATGAAAGCAACCTGATTCTGCTGGATCAAATCCATGAAGCAGATTTCTCCGAGGAGCAAGAAAGGAACTAATCTTTCTGAAAAACGGAGTCGCTTGGCAGCTCTTCCCACTTCGACCTTCAACCCGCTTGACTTCGAGGAATTCTTTACTGAATCACCTCCTATAAGTGAATCGGGTTTAGACTGGGCAGGTAACGCTTGGCTCCTGACGCTTACCTTTTCTTACCTTATACCTTTGATTGACTGGAATTATTATTTCTAGGCTCAAGTGAGACGGAAGACGTTGTCCCGCCCGTAGCTCCTATGGTACCGGAGGTCACTCCGGAGGTTGGTTGCACCGCGGAGGGTGGTCAGGGAGCTTCATCTGATCAAGTTGAGCTGGGATCCGAGGTGGAGGTCAATCCGTAGTGGCTGCGTCCACTTTAAACTGGGGATTGTCCCATTTAGTTTAAACTTAATTTCGAACTTGTTTTTGGCCTAAGGAGGCTTTATAATTTCTTTTGAACAAGATATTTGCCTGAGGAGGCTTTTAAACCTTTTTAGGTTACGACCCAAGGGGGTTTGGTTAAAATTTATATGCGGGTTTGCAAAGTCCGCTTTTAACCTTTTGTGGCCTTGTGGTTATGCTTTCGAGATTTTTAGGCTGATCAGACCTTTCTCTTTAGAATGCGAGAGCTGAGCTCGGCTTAAAGCGAGTTCCCCACTTCGGGTTTAGTCAACTCGATAAATTTATTGGGCTTGGGCCTTAGAAACTTTTGTAGTTAATGCGACGGTTGCTCTTTCCCTTCTTAAGGAAAACGGCTCGTCTTTTAATGCAATAACTGCCTTTTCTCGATTTTCCAAAAATGGTTTAAACCACTCGGACACTCTACCATTAATGGATTTATGGTTCCAAGACAAACCCTAAATCATTATAAATAAAGGCTTACCTACCTCCAAGCTTTATTTAACTACGTTTTTTTTTAGAGTCTTACTTGAGTAATTTGCGAGAATGGAAAACAAAAAAGTAGCCCCCATTGATCCCGACAGCCCACTCTTCTTGTCCGGCGACGGCTTTGAACCGGCCGGCGTTCTCTTCCCTCACGCCGTCTTTCACTTTCCTTCAAAGGAGAAGAAAGAGGCTTGCGATTTTATTGACAAGGTAAATATTTGAAGTTCTTTGATTCAAAAACTTTTTGTTTTATCTTATTCACTCATCGTTATGCTAGGTCGCCGACAAGCACCGTCGCTTATGTGAAGAGAGGCAGCGGCTGGGCCTCAAAAGGCAAACACTCGAGGCTCGCATTGCTCGGGTGGAAAGGAAGATACTGGCCTTGGAAAGTGACCCCTTTCAATGGGAGTGGCGGAACTTCGACTCCGTCGCTGAGATCCCGAAGATGCTTCGGATGTATCTCCGCGCTAAAGGAATCCCGGGTCCCGTGAACGCCCCTGTCTGCGCCGCTCCATCTGACAGTGAAGAAGAAGACGAAGAGGAGGCCAGCACCTGTCGGAAACGCGTTCGGGATCATCCCGAAGTGGATGCCAAGAACAAGGCGTCCACTTCGAGGACTATACCGGCAAAGAAGGAGCCTGTTCCTGAGCCGCTTCCATAAATGTTCTCCAACTTCTTTACTTTTTTTTTAAACTCGTAATGGGCTTCGGCCCCTTTTTATTTATGGAAACATTTGCAACTTTCCTTTCTTTTCAAATATTCTCGGAGATGCGTTTTTTTTAATGCAGGATCTGTTCGAGGGCACAAATCTCTCCGCGAATCACTCCATTCTTTGGATAGAATCCGCAGCTTGCTAAGGATATGGGGTTCCTATAAATAATAGTTTCAATTTCCCTTTATTCCTCACCATTCTTTTTATTTTAATAGGTATGGAGTTCAATCTTCGCTGTTCAGAATCTATGCCTGACTTCTCCAGAATCGGAATGATGAGCGAAGATGTTCCAAATGAGTCAAACAGGCAGCCTCTTCCACCTCGCGGCTTCTTAAGATCTCAGATCCGAGCCCCATGTGCTCTGATCAGGGATCTCCCAATCAGAGACCAAGGAACAGCGACGGCGTTCATAGAGGCACTCGAGCTTCAACATCGGAGGCTTATGCTGGAAAAGAGGAGACTCCGGAAGAGGATTAACCGGATGCAACGCCGGCTTACTACGGTGTCAAGAGATCTTCACATCCTTGAATCTCACCCCGGAGAGTGGATTGAGCTTGGAATCTCTGACTTTGCTCGAATTCCGGACTGCATGATGCCAATCCTCGATCTTGCCGGTCAAGGAGTTGAAGTGTTCTGCTCATCCACAAGATTTTCATAGTCCGAAGTGTACGATGGGGGACATTCCGTCTTTTAAATAAACGTTCTATTCCCAATTTCTTGTATGTTCGCTTAGCCGAACCTTCTATTTGCTTCACTTGTCCGCACAGTCGAACCTTTTTCCTTTAATAAAGAAATAAAACAAATTTTTATTAATAGCTGAACTCGTTTCCGAGCTGCCTACGTACCCATTTCGGGATCAAGCCACATCGTAGTTCATGTACATAAACAATGCATGTAGCTTTAAACATAAAACCTCTTTAGGTTGATCACATTCCAAGGTCGCTTGACCGGATTGCCTTCTAAGTCTTTCAACCTATAAACACCGTTTCGAACCACTTCGGTAATGATGTAAGGTCCTTCCCAATTAATACCGAGTTTACCGGCACCTTCTTCTTTTTTGTTGTCAAAGACGCGCCTTAATATATAATCTCCTACGAAGAAAGGCCTACTTTTAACCTTAGAATTGTAATACCGGGCTGCTGCCTGCTGGTAATTCTGGATCCGAATTAGAGCTTGATCACGCCTTTCATTTATGGTATCTAGTGAATCGTTAAGCATTGCTGAATTTTCTTCCTCATTTAACGGTGCTTCTGTTCGGCGAAGTCCGGGCACATTGAGTTCAGCTGGTACTACCGCCTCCATGCCGTAAACCAAAGAGAATGGAGTTTCTCCTGTAGGCCGCCTAGGGGTTGTACGATAGGCCCACAGGACGGGTTGGAGTTCTTCATACCATCCTCCTTTTAGATGACTTAAGCGCTTCTTGAGATTGCTTAATATTGTCTTGTTTGCGGCTTCAGCTTGACCGTTTCCTTGCGGATATCGTGGAGTAGAATAACTAACTTTGATTCCCCAGTCCGCACAAAAGGCATCAAACTCGTGTGAAATGAATTGCGGTCCATTATCAGTGACTATTTCGTATGGAACTCCATGTCGACATATAATGTTTTTCCAAATAAAGGTCTTCACCGCCGAATCCTTGATACCAACATACGCCTCAGCTTCAATCCATTTTTAAAAGTAGTCCGTAAGGACTAAAAGGTATTGTACACCTCGAGTTGATTTGTGTAATGGTCCAATGATGTCCATTGACCACCTCATAAACGGGTATGGGGCGGAAATAGAGGAGAATAATTCTGACGGTTGATGGATCAATGGTGCATGGAGTTGGCAGCGCTTGCATCTTTGGGCGAACTTAACACAATCTGTGATCATAGTGGGCCAAAAATACCCCATTCTTTTAACTTTAAAAGCCATAGCTCTTCCTGATGAATGACTCCCACATAATCCTTCATGCACTTCGCTCATGACGATTTCGACTTCGGGGCCAAAAATGCATAATAGGTAAGGGTCACTGACACCTCGTCTATATAACGCATCCTTTGACAGACAAAATTTCGCGCTAACGACTTTCATTTTCCTGGCCTGCCATTTATCCTTTGGGAGCTCACCTGTCATGATGTAGTGCTTTATTGGCTCCCTCCAGTCAGCCCCCCAGTCTTTAGCCGGAATTTGGTCAACTTTGTGAAATATTCGTGGCTCTGGTTCGGGATGCTCGTTTGGTTCAAGAATATCCTCTGCGATTAATGGCCCGATTTCTAACATCGTTTCTGGAATCACTTCTTCAGCTAAGACAACGGGTTCCTTGTTAGATGTACTTGATCCCTTTGACTTCCTTCGTTTGTTGGATGGTGGTTCGATATCTGGTTCGCCACGGTTGCGTGCCGCTGCTCGAGATCTTGTAACGACGAGGGTTTCCTTGCTGTCTTGAATGCTTCGCTCCGAAATGCATTCCACTGGAATAACTCTATTTAACTCTGGATCTGATGTTGATGCCAATGCGGCAAGTGCATCCGCAGTTGAATTCTCCCCCCGAGGTATGCGGATTAATTCGAATTTCGAGAAATTTTTAGATAAATCCTTCACTACTCCGAGGTACGCTTCCATTCTTGAATCTTTGGCTTCATAGTCTCCATTAAATTGGTTAACTACTAATTGCGAATCGCAATAAGCCAATATTTCCTTAGCTCCAACTCCTTGTGCTAATCGAAGTCCGGCAATCAAGGCTTCGTATTCTGCCTCGTTGTTGGAGGCATTGAATAACAACCGGAATGACTGTTCTAGAATTTCTGATGTTGGAGACTCCAACTTGATTCCCACTCCGGATCCTTGTTTTGTTGAAGACCCATCTACGTGTAATTTCCAAGTTTGGTTCTCCGGTTGTTCTTTCGTTCCAGGTATTGGTAGTTCGGTCAGGAAATCTGCTAAGACCTGACAGTGTTTGCTATCCATTCCGGGTATTGCACTTCTCTTATGGACCCTATCTTCAAAAGTTTATCTACTTCGTCATTTACTATTTTGGCTCGCTCCACTCCGAGCTTTGTTCTTTTCTGTTTCACCGGCTTGAAGCTCGGATCTACGTTTAGCTCGTGACAAATTATACTTGGATCTATACCAGGCATGTCTGCTGCTGACCATGCAAACGATGTTTTGTTTCTCTTTAAGAGTTCGATCAAAGCTTCTTTTATTTGGCCAGTCAGAGTTGCTCCAATTCGAATTTTTCGGTCCGGCTTGTCTTCTTCCAACACTACTTCGATTACTACATCATCTTTCTTCTGCCCGCTAGGAAATTTTGTTCTTAGTCCCTCTTTTACGGGCTTCGTTAGTTGCTATTGAATCTTCATACGGTGGCTAGCTACGTAACACGTCCGTGAAGCTTCTTGATCTCCCCGAATTGTTTCCACCCCATTTGATGTTGGAAATTTGATA
>NW_003302548.1:6097878-6128826 GCF_000004255.2 Arabidopsis lyrata subsp. lyrata | reverse complement strand
ATTCGATAAATCTAGGGAGTCCCGAGGATGATGTTGTAAGCTGCGGGCTTATCGAAGACAACGAAGTCCACGATCTTCGATACCTTCTTGGCAAGGACCGGTAGCTTGATTGTTCCGAGAGACATGGCTGACTCGCTTGTGAACGCAACTAACGGAGATGGGGGTCCTACTATGTCTCCTCGGCTGATTCCCATTCTTTCTAGAGTACTTAAAAAGATCAAATCGACCGAACTGCCTGTATCTATAAGGATCCTTGATACTTCGAAGTTGGCAACGTCAAGGGTAATGACTAGAGCATCATCATGCGGCCTTTCGAGGTACCGCGTTTCTTCTTCATTAAATGATATTGATGTACCTTGAAAATCGACTTCCTCGCTTAAGCTTGCTTTGAGTAGGATATTTCGTCTATGTTTCTTGATGGAACTTATCGAATCTCCGCAAAACTTGGAACCTCCTAGAATCACATTGATCTTACCCTTCGAACTCCTTGGTTCTTCCTCGTTGGATAACCTTGGTCTTTTTGAATCTTGATCTTTGGAGTTTTCCTTTGCTTCATGGTATTCCTTCACAAAATCCTTTATATTGAATTTGGAAAGATCTCCAGTGGCCCAAAGCTCTGCGAGGTGCCTTTTAAGAACGCTGCAATCCTTGGTCAAATGTCCGGTTACTTTATGAATATCGCAATATAGACTTTCATCACGGACCCAAGTGTTCGATCTTCCTTTCCCTTGGAATTGCTTTCCGACGGTACTGTTGAAGGGTTGCGACCCAAATTTCCTTGGTCCTTTGCTCTCCCTAGATTCGAACTTCTTGGTAGGGACGGTGATTGCCGGCTTTTCTTGTTTATTCCTTTTGGCAAAACTTTCTTTTTCGTCCTCTACCTCCATCCAGTTATTCGCGCGGAAGAGTGCATCCTCCAATCCGCTGTAAGGGTCCAACTTGAGTTTCCGGGAATCTTTGATCCTAAAACTTGCAATTCGCGAGATGAAAGGTGTTCGCCTAGCCTCTTCAATGACTCGATTGATGTCTGGCTCCGAACTTGTAGCTTGATGAAATTTTGATTTCATTTCTTTTAATTCCTGGCTAACCTTCCTCATGGTCTCAAACTGGTCGAGGTTCTCCTGCTCGTATTGAGCTGCAAGTTGTTCTTCATCTCCGAGCTGTGTCTCTTCTTCCAACGTCTGAGCCATGTTATTAGTAGCACCAGGAGTTGTTTGTCCGCTGGTTTCATTTCGTGCAGCGGTACTTGGCGAGTTGAATATCCCTCTTCGGATTCCCACAAGGTTTCCTGCACTTAAAGAGCGAACACGAGTTTGTATAGTATTGACGTTTTGACTAAGAGATACCTGGGATGTTTGCAACGTATCGACGGCTTTTTCCACATCCGAGAACTTTTGTGATATGTCCGACATGGTTTGCTGCATAGCTTTGAGGGTTTCAGCCAATGATGTCTCAACGGTGTCTCCTCCGGACATTGTTGCTTATCTCGGAAGTGTAATAAAGAAAAATCTGACCACTCAAGAATCCTAATCGTCCCCACAGACGGCGCCAAAATGTGGATGTCGGATTCACACACTCAAGTATATTATTAAGTAGGAAAGATTATTCTTGAGGGACAAAAATGAATAAGTAAAAACTTCTAAATTGCTACGAAAATTGCTATAGTATTTCTTTCTTCAGAAAAAAGATCCCTTTTACATGGTCATTGGCCTTTTATTTATACATAGAGAAACGACATTAAAATGAATAATTAAGTACAATTATTCCTTCTTAAATGTGTCCGTTTTGATTCTTCGATTTTAATGCTCAACGTTTGAATTTGAGTTGACTCTGATCTTCATGGGCCTCGCCTTTTTGGCCCAAGTATCCTCGAACTGACTTACCCGTGTCTTCTACACCGAACTCGTACCACAGTGCAGTCACTTCGGATTCTCGAAGTGGTGATAACCACTTCGACCGGTCCTTCGGCTCATGGGCTCAATGGGCTTCGCCCTTTATGGGCCATTACCTTGACTACGTGGCAATCTTTGGTTGGTCTCGGACTTCTGGTGCGGGATCCGACACCAACATACGGTCAACCGAGTTATCTCCCCCACGTACACGATGACTTGTGTACGTACACTCTGCCAATAGACGACTGAATTCCCCTGGATGTTGAACCGTTTGTTGAGTGAGAATTACGTCCTCCTCAACATTCCCTATTCCATATTCTTCAATAATTACATCGTTCTACTTGTTGTAATCGTAATCTTCGCCACTGCCTTCACTACCGTCTATAGTAGGATCGAGGGTACTTCCCCCCATAGATCCATCATCACCCTAATAATCATCATACCCAGCACCATCTTCGTTGTCCTCCTCCTCTTCTTCATCCTCATCTGTTTTATCGTCTTCAACGTCGTCTTGCTCATCTACGGCCTCATTATTTCCATCTACATTTGAAGCCGCTACGATGGGATTTGGTGTCGTTGCACTCCCACACACACGGTATCTCTCACCATCGGTCCTAGGGACAGTATTCCCGAGTGCCTTGACGGTTGTAATGAAAGAGACAAACAAGGTGACACTAGGATCCCCACCACGAATCAAAAAGAAAGTATCCAGGCTCATTTGATTGTCAATGTAGACAGGAGGGCGTTTACTTTCTATCATCACTGACATCTTTCCCGGCATCCAGTAACTAATTATTGGATTGCATTCGGTGGACTTCAAACTGAAAACCTCGCATAATGTACGTACAAATGCCGTGTACGTCATGTTTTGCCTAACACGTACACAACGACCAAACCAGCCTTCCCATGGTTCAAATTTCCATTCTTCTTCTTTGCATTTCCACTCACCCACCATAGTAAATACGGGAATATCCATTACCAACCTGCATCATAAATTCAGCAGAACCCCATTAAATGCAAATGAAAGCATGATTATATCTACAAAAAACAAAAAGAATTCTCAACTACACACTTATAAACATAAATCTATCCTCATTTAGCAATTTCAACTAAAAAAAGTGGAAATAAAAATATTCTGGGTTTTTATATAAAAACAATGTTGATCTTAGCACACAATCAAGACCCTAGTGTGTTAAAACAAAAAACTTCTTAACCAATTTCATTACTTACACGTTCAATGCTTGTTTTGGCTCCAAACTTTGTAAATCAAGAAGATCAAACCGATGCAGAATCACATTCGTTCAGAATATTTGTTTCTTTGATGGATCATGTTTGTCTCTTACAACTATTCACACATATAAACTAATATTAGAAAAAGTAATGAAGACTTTTGCATTAATTGTGACATGAGTCATGTCTAAACTTTTTGGGCATTATATACTGATGTCTCATTGTGTTTTAATGTTATTAATCCCAACTTGTCACTGTACTCCCGTACAAATCAATTAAGAACGAAATATATTGCTTAACCGGAACAGTGTACGTAACTGAACCGCTTAATTGAACCGTACAGTGAACAGTACATCGGTCCGTTGGTAGGGGTAAAATGGTCAGATTTTGGCTAAATTGTCAAAACTTGAAAGCCCATTCTCACTTTGCCAAAACATGAAATTAAAACTTGGTCAACTGCCCTGCCATGCAATTTGTATAAACATGTCAAAATGAGTGTTCTTTACGTGCCTGCGATTTTTTACACTTCAGCCGCCGCTCAAAAAAACCCTAGATCCGCCTCGTTTCTCGCCTCTGGGGTCATCGGCGGCCATCGCCGTGACCGTGAGAGGGCCCCAAGGTGCTCTGTTATGCGATTGACTCTTTTTCGGTAGGCGATTTGACAACAGGAGTTTTCAGATTTTGGTGGTGATTTCATCGGAGGCTCCATTTTTTGGGAGAAATGGCTTCGGCTTGTCTCGAACCTTCTGTGAATCTCGGCGATTGCACCTTCCCGGCGTTCTCACCCTCTCTCCGGTTTGTTTGAGGACGGCAAACAGAGCTTGAGTGAGGCTCCTATCGGTGTTTCTCGACGATTTTCAAGCATCGGATAGGTTCTTTTTTGGCAAGTGGTGGGTAGTTTCTTGGTCTAGCAACCCAAGCTTCTCCTTCCTGTTGCCGTACGGCGGCTCTCCTACGGTGGTGGCTCGGCGGTGCTCTGCTTCTCCGTCGGACGTAAGAGCTTGGTGCTCTCTTCCTCTCTGTGTTTGCCTTCAGTCTTCTCTCTATGTTTCTTCTATCCCGCCCCGCGTTTAGTTGTCGTTGGTTTCCCTGGTTCATTGTTTCTCCGAATTGCTTTGTCCTCTGTTGTTTGCTGTTGTTTTAGGTGTGATGGTTTGTGCTTAGGTTTTCAGTTACCGACAGTACCGTTCCCTAGCTAATGTCTTCACTAGGGGTCTTGTTCTGGGCAATGTGTATCCGCTAGTATGCTTGTTGTTAGAGCCGGCTTTTCTAACTTCCACAAGTCACCTATTGGCTCTATTTCCTCAGCTAACCTCCCAAGCCAAAGGTGTTAGACAACTGTTGATGAGTGGTATTTGCCCGAGACCTGTTCTGCTTCTGCAGGTTACTTGTGAGTTTCGCCATGGTTGGAGTTGATGGCTCTGCTGGATCAAGGGATTGAGGGCTGTCTGGCGTCGCGGTAGCCTATACCATCTCCACACAATTCCTTGGCATGTCTCACTTGTTGTACGCTTTTGAGCCTATGTCGGGGTTCTACAGGTTTGTTGCATCCTTGTGTCACTATCGTCTATGCTTCAGATTCTGCTTCTTCGTTAACGAGACAATGACGGGGTTAACTTTCCGTTAGAAATCTCCGTTGAATCGAAACGACGTCGTTTTGAATTGGTCTTATAATTTTATAAAAATAGTTTTTTTTTTATATACTTCCAATCTAACTATGAATATCACATCAATTCAAAACGACGTCGTTTCGATTCAACCGAGATTTCTAACGGAAATTTAACCCCGGCAGCATCTCGTTAACGGAAATTTAACGACATGCCCAAAATGGCCAAGTCAACAAAAACTTAACAATTTTATCGAAAGTCAAACTAAACGTTATGATTTAAATGATATTTCGAAAGTTCATGCTTTTTTTTATCCCAAATTTGAAAGTTCACGTATTTTCCGATATTTTTCCCGATAGAGCATTATGTTGTAGAAGTTTAAATTTTGTTGGTTTTAAGACTTTTAATTCAAGCTACAATTTTTAAAGTCCTTCACAAATCTCAATCACCCCTATAATTTAAGCACTTTTATACTGTACATTTTTGATTGAGCATTAATGTTTAAAAGATTTGAATCTAATTATCAATAAAAAAAATTATAAACACAAAACCATGTGTTCAAAATCCAACAAGATTTGAGAGATAAAAGTCAACATTAAAAGCATCTTCTATTTTTTTAGGAAAGAATGTACAATTCAAAACTCAATACTCAAATATAACTAACTAGTCAACAAAAATTAATAACTCGCCAAAATTAGTTATTCAAAGTAATCAATAACACGCCATATTTGAAATTAACTAATATATATATATATATATTGACTTTGAATTCATGAATTTCAATTTATTACCTTTTTGCACTTTAAGAAATTATATAAAAGGATACATAGGGAAATAGTTTAGATACACTTGAAGCTTCAAAATGTCTTCCATCCCAAATAGATTCAATATTTATGGTGGTGATACCTCAAACCATCGTGAATCACTTCCCATCGAAATGAATCACAACTCCAAAATGGTTCGCTCGATGTTCATTACATCTGATCGCATGAACCATAGAGATTCGTTTCCTTCTCCTCCTTCCCTTTCTTCTTATCAAAATTCACATGTCTCTTCATCTTATGTTGGATTTAATAATTCACATATGACAAAAAGAAATTTTGATTCTATTTCTCGTGCCAATTATTTCCCTACTAAAGAGAAATATCATTTTACTCAAGTATCTTTCACTCAAACCATCATAAATAGGTATACAACTATTGTTCCTTCCAATCTATTTAACAATGTCCACTATGACATTGAACGTGTCAAACGTGCCATGGATTCTACAAATACTTGGAACCCTATATCTCATCTTCCAAAGTTTCTTGATAACCAATCCGGGATTTTGAAGCCTACCCCTCTAAATATCGTGTTTCCGCACCAAGATTTTCCTGATCGTCAACATTTAGACATGGTTTCCTTGTCATCAAAGCACAACCGTGTTTCGCAAGCTGGTCGATCCCTGAAGAAAATTCCCAAACCAACCAATATTTTTGAAAAAATTGGTTCTTATATAGATTCTGAAAAAGATGAGAAAAATGATGACGATCATTATGATGGTCGTACACATAGTCTACCGTATAAGAAATTTGGTCCCTATACATGTCCTAAATGTAATGGTGTGTTGGACACCTCTCAAAAATTTGCTGCACATATGTTATCTCACTACAATAGTGAGACGAACAAAGAAAGAGATCAAAGACTGCGTGCAAGAAATAAAAAAAGATATCGTAAGTTCATGGAAAGTCTCAAAAGATCAAAACAGAAGATATGATCAGTAGCGGTGGATTAAGCGAAGATGAAACTTTTCAACATCTTGTGAGCGTAAAAGAATAGCTTGTTCATGATTTTATTTTCTTAATATCTATTTTCCAACTTATTTTACATAAAAAAGAATCAAAATTGTCTTCTAATTCTAGTATTTCAGCATATTTGTTATTACTAGCAATGGATATACATATTTTCATAGAAAATTGTAGTTGTTATTTGCTCTTTATAGCTTATGGTTTGCTTGTTTTTATAAAGTAATTTCTTAAATTTTCTAAATTATGAACTATTTTCAGATTCATCTCAAATAAAAACATAACAATAGAAATAAATTAATAGTTGTAAAATTATTTTAATATGTGATTTCTTAAATTTTCTAAATCTGATTTGTTTTGTAAGAGCAGATTTTTGAAATCTGATTTGTTTTGTAAGAGCAGATTTTTGGGCCGACCGTGGAATTTTCTCAAGTACTTGTCTACCAATAATTCACACATGAAGACATCTCATTCTTTAAATGATGAACCAAGTCGGATCCCATAAAACAATCTCACGTCCTACAATAACTCTTCCTTCTGTTCATCTTTTACATTACATAAAGCAAATCCATAATAAGAAACATAGCAAGTTTCTTCAACTCTTTCTCAGAAACTCCAAGTACTCTCATTGAAGAAAACTTTGTGCTTTTTCCCTCTAAACGCAACCCAACTGTTTCAGGTTTCTTCTTTACCCCTTATGATTCATCTTAACTTTCAATTTCCATATATCCAACCATCTATCAGTAAAAGCATATATATATTCGAGAACAAGACAGAAATTGTGTTGGTTCCGAGTCTAGATTAAAAATGCCTAGTTGAAGCAGCTTTCTCGTCTCTATCGACACTAGAATGCATCCTACAAGTAAAGCCAACCAAACCATCCTAAAGGCATCTTCATGCTTTCCGTTCAGACTAGACCCTAACAATAGAGCACACACATCAACTTGTTCATGAAACTTCTTCGTCAAACACCTTACGTAAATCCTCTGCCCATATGAAAAAACCCTAACTTGATGATGAAGCCAAGAACTTTGTGTTCATAAGTGAATGTTCTTAAAGTCGTATTTATGCAACACCCCAACATTTTCTTGAACAAATCGAGACCTTCTCCGCTACTCTCATTCTGGTAACTGGTATAACCCACAGATCATTATCGTCTCATTTACCAAACTTCTTATACCGATGAACTATTGTGTTCCAGTTTAACAACGAAATATATCTTACACACATTTGATGAAACAATCTCTCTACTTGAACCAGCTTACCCGTCCTAAAGTACTCATTCACCATCCCTATAGACAGGGCCGGTCCTGAAAATTTGGGGGCCACAAACAAAACAGAAAATGGGGGCCTTTTTTCGCATTCTGATTTCAAATTAAAGCCATAATCAAAAGTAAAAATAAATTCAAAATTTCTAGTAAGTAAATCTCTAATTGCTTTTAACTAGAAATTAAGCATGAACATGAATAGTTATTAATTTAATGTTACTATTTCAAAAAATTATCTGTCATGACTTAAAAAGAAGAAGCAAAAGAGGCTGGAAAAAAAAAGCAAAGTAGAAGAAGGCTGAAAAGTCATGCAGGAAGGAAATGAAGACAACAAAGGAAATAGTTGGGCTTTTACGTTTTTAAAAGGCCCACATATTATTAACATCATTTATTACCTTTCTTTGTTGACCGTCATCATTTATTACCTTTATCTGACGTGGAGAATCTCTCTGTGTAGTGTGTATTATTTGAAAGTTAGAAAATGGGGCCTTTAAAAACGGGGGCCCAAAACAAATGTTTCTTTCTGCTCTGTTCAGAGCCGGCCCTGCCTATAGATTGGTATTATATCTTAGCCTATATGACTATGTTGTATGGAAAAGGAAACAGATATACGGAACCGAAATGTTTTGAAAATGAAAAAAGATTTTTTAAGAATATTTGAAATATCGAAAAGAGAATGCTAACCTAATCATTGCATGAGAGAAGCTGTGCCTTCCACTTTCTGAGGGGGGACTAAGCTTAGGGGGGCTTATTGGGATGTTGATTTCTAAAGACTTTTAAAATTTTAAGATTCTATTGTTATTGGTTTGTAGATTCTTATATTCTTAGTAAACTCTCATGTTATTGGTGTTGTGATTTTGCAATTCAATTAAAATATGGTGTTATTGGTGTATGGATTTTGTAATTCTATTTAAAATCTTTTGTTATTCAAAAAGTTGTGTATTTATTGATTTTGCAATTCTGTCAAACTCTATTGTTATTGGAACAATGATTCTTTACATGTTTACTCATTAACAACAACTTTCAAAATACTCTAGTTATCCTATGTATTTTAAAAACTCCTCTCGTTTCCACTATCTAATCATCGACTCCAAAATAGAAAACAAACACAAAAAATCCAGACATTCCATCCATAATATATAGCAAACAAAAGCCGTATCAAAACAAAAAGCCATGTTCGTTAAAAGAACAAAAATCAAAACCGATGTAACCAAATTCTCAGCTATTTCATTAACAGTTTTTTGACTTAACAACTTTTCCATAATATAATACAAAAAATGTATCAAAACTATGATGAAGAAACAAAAAAAATAGTTTTTGTACCTTTGCTCGCCACAAATAATGATGGGAGAAGATGAGTCTTTTCTCTACGTCAAACCACCATTATAAACAAATATATCAAATATTTTTCTAATAAATTTTTGAAGAAAAAAATCATCAAGAATCTACGATAACCCATAAAATTATTGTAATGATTTCACAAATTTGTGTAAACAATATTAGAATCCACAAAAATCTTTAAAGATTTTAAAAATCTCTCAACTTTTGAAATCCACAAACTTTACACAAATCAACATCCCAATAAGCCCCCCTTAGAAGTTAGGACCCTTGAGTTAAACATTATCTTTTCTTTTAACACAAAACATAATTACCTTTATCATCAACTTACTCTCTTTTTTACATCTTCCTCCTCAGTTCTTGTTTTCAGTTCTCCATTGCCATTGAAATCATGTTCAAATTTAATTCTATATAATAATTTATATCCTTTTTAAGTTCGTTACATAAATTTGAAAAAAATCAAAAAATAACTATAGGACTCCTGAAGCTAAAGTTAAAACGTTACTACTTCTGAAGGTTTGATGTTTATAGTTAGTCCTTTAGACAAACCCATATATAACTATAGGACTCCTGAAGCTAAAGTGATATACTTGTATTTGCTAAGTCTGAGAAATGTGGAAAGTGGTGCAATTTGGAGGAGTTCAAAATTTCACACAGATATGTTCAGCTTCCGTCATTTTTTGTAGGAGATGTTAGTATGAAATGTCTAAATTCAGAGACAAAACTAAGGTAGAGGTAAATGATTGTTTTTTTTTCTTCTATTTATGTTTCATCTATCTCAAAGTCATAATATATATATCCTTCGTAAATTTGGATGAATAATAGAAAATACATAAACAAGAAAATAGTTAGGCAAATACCTTTTGTGTATCGTTTATTTAATTAATCTTATAATTAATTTTACAAACCTTGGACATTGTATATAAGTCTCAAAAAACCGACACATATAGTTTGATAATTAGTCCCCTCTTGGCCCATTATTCAAGCTGGCTAGAAAAGATCTACCTAGACAGCTCTGAAATCCTATTCATTCTATAGTGGTTGCGGCTTATACTGAACACATATGGGTACTTTCCCATCAGATTTGACCAGGTTCTTGCTCTTTATGGTCAACTCTCCTCAGTTCACTTATCAATTAATGCATATGATGTGGACTCATACAGTTGGGAGGTTCAAAGTTCGAATTTCCAAAATTTTCAAACTGCAAAAAACTTGGGAAAGCCTTAGGCCAAAAACACATTGAAAGACTAGTCTGCCTCTGTGTTGTTTAAAGAAGCCACACCTAAGCATGCTTTTACAATGTGTATAGCCAACTGAATCGCTTGTCCACGAGACCTCGACTTGCTTTTTGGGAATGTAAATTCCATCTTCTTGCTGTTTTTGTTCGGAGTATGAGGAAAATAGGGCGCATATGTTGTTGAGGTGTGACTTTAGTGTTCATATTTGGAAGTTCATTGAAATCAGACTCCACCTTTCACTATGTTTTTTTTTTTCTCACATGGTCTTCACTCTTAGCGTGAATAAAACTAAAAGCTGTTATTTCTCCTTCAGTCCTCCGGAAACTTGCAGTCAATGATGCAGTCTACCATAATTGGAAGAAGAGAAATAACCTTTTCTACAATCAAGTTTTTTCCACTTTCTATAATCTTCAAGAATGTAGAAAAGGAAATCAGAAACACCATCGCTACCAGACAGAACAAAAAATAATTCAGGAACTATTATGGCCCTTTAAATTGGATTAGATAAATTATAACACTCATTATTGTGCTTGTAAATCTCTATGTTTCAAATGGCGCAAGACAAGGCATGGCGATGAAGTGCTGGTTTTGAGCCCCGATCCTAGGCGCACTGCACTCTGAGCTTTTGATAAATGATACGCAACTACACAAGAAAACATTAGAATTTAACTAAACCATGTTGGCACAATCTTTTAGTCTATCTCTACTAAACAAAGCCAAAGCCATGGCTTTAAAAACACTACTTTGCGTCTACATACACTTATTTTAACCCTAAAAACAAGGTTAAGCTCCTCCGTTGTGGGTAAACGGGAAACCCGATTCTACGAACCCGAGGAAAGGCTGCACAGCAGGGAACAAGAAGAAGCGAGAACCACTTAAAAAGCCAGTCGACTATCAATGAAAAATAGAAAAAAAGCCAATCAAACAAAAGCTAAAACCATGAGTCTGAAACAGAGAAATGAAAACAAAGAAAATCTAATCCAACAAAAGCTAAAACCATGAGTTTGAAACAGAGAAATGGAAACAAAGAAAAATCCAATCCCATATAAGTTTGAAACTTAAAGCAAAGCCTAGTTGTCAAAAACTCTAAAAATCCGTCTCATCATCATCTTCCACACACACTTCGTTATACTTATCTCCTCCTCTGAAATCTTCTTCAATTTCATTCTCATCATCCTCATAAATCAAAGTCATTGGAGTTCGAGATAAACTTTAAGATGGTCTTGGACTTTGTTGGGGTCGGATCCCACACATTTTCGGTAGGATCCACTTGGATCTGTCCACGTCATTATTACATAATAATCCTCTTGGATTTCTAGGTATTTCATTAGGAGAATCGAGCTCGACCAGCTGGAAGTTCGATTCAGTTTATTAAAGAGCTCGATCTTTACCAGTACGGAGTTCGCTCTTATTCAGCATACAGCTCGCACAGAGAAAGGCCGAAGCGAGAAGAATATTGTTCGAGGTTCGCGGCAGCGTCAAGACGCAGGAGTTCGGAGTCAACAAGAAAGAGTTTGGAAGATCCACGCGAGACCTAAGATAGTTCAAATTCAAGCCGTTTCGGTCAAATTGTAACCTACATGATTAATGCGGGTCAATGCGATTATGAGCAGTAAATGACTGCATTGATCATGTTTTCTCTATAAAAACAACATCAAACGCATGTGTTTGAGGGGGATAATCTTTTTACCTCTTACAATCAAGCAATACAACATACTTTCTCTCTTACAATTTCGCAAAGCTCTTTACTATTTTGTTCTTATAACTTCTTTCACTTTATTTAGTTTCTTGGTTAGTTTCCTGTTCAAATTCTTATTTTCATCCTTTGATTTTAGAGTTTTTTCTCCGCAAAAATACTTAAAGACAATCGAGTGTGAATCCTACATCCACATTTTGGCGCCGTCTGTGGGGAATTACTGCAAAAATCTTTAATCTCAAAATCTCTCTTTCTCAAACCAAGAAACTATGGCTGATCAGCAAGCTTTAAGCAATGCAATTGCCTTGCTTACTTAGTCAACCACCGATCTGACCAATCAGATGGGTACACTCACTAGTACCAACGCCACTTTTGGTGAAAGGTTAAACTCAATTGAGCAAACTTTAACGAGTGTTCAAACCACCCAGACAAATTTGTCAAACGCGCAGAATACTATTTCAAGCCGTTTAGATAATTTGTCCTCAGCGCGAACAACAACGTATCCGCGCAGGCTATTCCAGACTCCCGCGCAAAACAGATCCGGGAGCACTCAAACTCCTCCTACAGGCCGTCCTGCTAATACTAGCAATCAGACAACCGTAGGAGATGGGTCCAACCCAACCGGGGATAAAAATCCCCAAAATCAGGGAAATCGTGCTGTTGACGAAGGACTCCTTATGGAAGATCCTGATGTCATCCTTTTAGATGATTTCGTCAAAGTTCGTCAAGAGCTTGATGAGATGAAGTCAAAGTTTCATCAGGCGACCAGTTCGGCACCTGAGATCGATCGAGTAATCGAAGAAACTCGACGAACACCCTTCACTTCGAGAATCTCGAACCTTCGGATCAAAGATTCTCGAAAGGTCAAATTACCAACTTACGATGGTAAAGGTGATCCTAAAAATCACCTCGCTGCTTTTCAGATCGCTGCTGGCAGAATTGATCTAGAACCAGACGAGGAAGATGCTGGATATTGCAAACTATTCTCCGAGAATCTTTCCGGACCGGCTCTGTTATGGTTCACTCAGTTGGAGCTTGAATCTATTGATAGTTTTAAGGAATTGTCCTCCGCATTCCTAAAACAGTATTCCATGTTCATGGAAAAGGCAACCTCTGATGCAGATCTATGGAATTTAACCCAAGGTCAGAACGAATCACTTCGCAAATATATCGCTAAATTCAAAGAAGTGATAGCCAAAATTCCTGGGGTATCGCACGTTGCTGCCCTTTCTGCTTTAAGAAACGGACTCTGGCATAAATCTCGGTTCCAGGAAGAAATCATTGTCAATCGTCCGAGCACCATCCAAGACGCTTTATTCAGAGCTACTAATTGGATGGAGGCAGAAAAAGAAAAGCTTAGCCTCGCTAAAAATCATCGGCCAGCAAAATTGGTCACTGGAAATCCAACTAAAAAGTTTGAACCAAAAGATCAAAAACGGTTCGGAGTTAATCCTGCTACTAATGCCGTAGGAAAACCCTCTCCAAACAAAGGAAGATATAATTCTCCTAATAACTGGGTTAGAGATGAGAGTGCCTATTGCGATATCCATAGAGTAAATGGGCATTTCACCAAAGATTGCAGCGTACTCAAAAAGCACCTCACCGAACTGTGGGCGGCTGGAGAGCTCGCTAATTTCAATATCGAGGAATTTGTGGAATCTTATCATAAAAAAAAAGAAGATTCCGAAGCGTCTAATCCTCCTGAAAAGAAACATAAGCCCAATGGGCCCGGAACTCCAAACACTCCTAAGAAAAGGATCGATGTTATAATGGGAGGATCCAAATTATGCTGAGATTCGATCAGATCAATCAAAAGGCACAGGAAATCAGCAGCAATTCAAACCGCTGTGGGTTTCCAGTCAAGTGAACAAACACCTTCTATCTCTTTCGATAGTTCGGATACTCAAGGATTAACGGGACCTCATGACGATGCTCTTGTGGTAACATTAGATGTTGCGAATTTCGAAGTAACTAGGTGTCTAATTGATACTGGAAGCTCAGTAGATCTCATATTTCTAAGCACTTTGCAAAGAATGGGAATCAGTAAAACTGACATTATCGGTCCACCGGCACCATTAGTAGCTTTCACGAGTGACACATCTATGTCCTTGGGGAACATAAAACTACCAGTGCTCGCTGCAGGGGTTCCTAAGATTGTAGAATTTATTGTTTTCGACCGACCGGCCGCTTACAACCTAATTCTCGGAACTCCTTGGATTTACCAAATGAAGGCTATACCTTCAACTTATCACCAATGCGTGAAATTTCCTACTCCTGCAGGAATCGGAACCATTCGAGGAGATCAGGAAACGTCGTGATCTTGCTACCTCATGGGACATCGTTTAAAGCTCAAATATCAATTAATGATAAACACGAAGCAAGAGAGCACCTCGCGTTACCCAAGTGGTCTTAGCTCGAATGAAGTTACCGCAGAGATTGAAATTGATCCCAAATTTCCAGATCGAAAAGTAAAAATCGGTACTTTTTTGGATTCAGAAATCAGAGATCAATTGGTAACTTTTCTAAAAAAAAATAAACATACTTTCGCCTGGTCGGCAAAAGATATGCCCGGAATCGACAAAAGTATTATCACCCATGATTTAAACGTCGATCCCAGTTTTAAACCAATAAAACAAAAAAGAAGAAAACTTGGTCCTGACCGAGCACAAGCGGTCAATGACAAAGTTGATAAACTTTTAGAAATTGGTTCTATCAGAGAATTGAAATATCCAGACTGGTTAGTAAACCCCGTGGTAGTCAAAAAGAAAAATGGAAAGTGGAGAGTATGTATCGATTTCACTGACATTAACAAAGCATGTCCAAAAGACAGCTTTCCCCTCCATCATATCGATTGGCTCGTAGAATCAACGGCCGGAAACGAACTCTTAACATTTATGGATGCATTTTCTGGATATAATCAGATCATGATGAATCCCGAAGATGAAGAGAAAACATCCTTCATAACAGATAGAGGAATCTACTGTTATAAAGTTATGCCATTCGGTTTAAAAAATGCCGGGGCAACATACCAACGTTTAATTAACAAAATGTTTGCAGAACATTTGGGCAAAACGATGGAAGTTTATATAGATGACATGCTCGTAAAATCTCTTAAGAAATCCGAGCACATCACACATCTCGAACAGTGTTTCAAAATTCTGAACGAGTTCGGAATGAAATTAAATCTAGCTAAATGTTCATTTGGCGTGCCTTCCGGAGAATTCCTGGGGTACATAGTCACGGAACGAGGAATAGAAGCAAATCCTAATCAGATTAACGCTTTCCTCACTATGCCTTCGCCAAGAAACATTAAGGAAGTCCAACGGTTGACAGGCAGAATTGCTGCATTAAATCGTTTCATATCAAAATCTATGGATAAATGTCTCCCCTTTTATCAAATTTTGAAAGGGAACAAAAAATTTCGGTGGGATGATCAATGCGAAGCAGCATTTGGTCAACTCAAAACTTATCTAACGACACCACCGATTCTTTCAAAACCTGAATTAGATGAAAAACTATATCTCTACATTTCAGTCTCTAACCATTCCGTGAGTGGGGTGTTAGTTCGAGAGGACCGAAGTGAACAAAAGCCAATTTTTTACATAAGTAAATCTCTTACTAGTCCAGAAACGAGATATACCATGATGGAAAAATTAGCTTTAGCAGTAGTGATATCTGCTAGAAAACTCCGACCTTATTTCCAATCTCATCCAATAGAAGTTTTAACTTCTCATCCACTTCGATCAATTCTTCACGGTCCAAGTCAGTCCGGAAGATTGGCAAAATGGGCAATCGAACTTAGTGAGTACGATATAGAATACAAAAGCAGAACTAGCGCAAAAGCACAAATTCTAGCTGATTTTCTAACCGAACTACCACCAGATGATGGAATCTTTGTTGAAACGGACTCCACATGGAAATTTCATGTAGATGGATCTTCTTCTAAACAAGGATCCAGAATCAGTATTAGGCTCGAAACTCCAACAAAGGAAATAATCGAGCAATCATTTCGATTAATGTTTCCAGCTTCGAACAGCTTCGAACAACGAAGCGGAATACGAAGCTCTCTTAGCAGGACTTCGGCTTGCTCTTAAAATTGGAGTAGAAAAAATAATAGCTTATTGCGATTCTCAGCTAGTTGTAAACCAGTTCGCTGGAGATTACGAAGCTAAGGCTCCTCAAATGGAAGCTTATCTTTCGGCTGTAAAAAAATTAGCCGGAAAATTCAAAGAATTCGAATTAGTTCGAATTCCTAGAGGAGAAAACACTTCGGCTGACGCTTTGGCTACCCTAGCTTCTACCTCAGATCCTGAACTCAGACGAGTAATCCCAGTTGAATGTATTTCTTCGCGAAGTATTTCGGTTGAAGAAACAGAAAACGATAACACTTTGGAGGCCGAACACTTCGAAACTCCAAAACCAAGTTCCAGAAATGAAAGTAGTTCGCTTGTCGTCACCAGATCACGAATAAAGTCTCAAGATGACGAACTTATTCCACCACTGGAACTTCCTAAAAGAAAGCCAAGAAGAAAATCAAAGGGTCAAGAGGTTCCCATTAAAGAACCGTCTCAAACCGAACAGTCACTTCCAGTGGATGTGAAGGTTCAGGAGACAATCGAAGATCCTGATATTCCCTCCGAACCCGAACCAAGGAAGTTTATACTCAAAGATAATACTTCCGCTAATGATTGGGGGTCTGACTGGAGGGTACCCATCAAAAATTTTATTCTTAATGGAGAACTACCATCGAACAAATGGCAAGCTCGCAAATTAAAAATCATCAGCGCTAAGTATAGTATAATTAAAGAATCATTGTACAAGCGAGGCGTCAGTGATCCGTATCTTTTATGTATATTCCGGCCCGAAGTTGAAATAGTGACAAGCGAGGTCCACGAAGGGCTTTGTGGTAGTCATTCCTCGGGACGAACGATGGCTTTCAAAATCAAGCGGTTAGGATATTTTTGGGCCAACTATGATTTCAGACTGCATCGATTACGCCAAACGGTGTAAAAAATGTCAGATGCACGCTCCCCTTATTCACCAGCCATCTGAAATTCTATCATCTATATCCGCTCCATACCCCTTCATGAGGTGGTCAATGGATATAGTCGGTCCGATGCATCGTTCAACACGAGGCGTCCAGTACTTATTAGTTCTAACGGACTATTTTTCCAAATGGATTGAAGCTGACGCTTATATAAGCATACATGATTCCGTAGTAAAGACATTTTTGTGGAAACACATCATTTGTCGCTATGGAGTTCCCTACGAAATAGTAACGGACAATGGTCCTCAATTCATTTCAAATGATTTTGAAGATTTTTGTTCCGCTTGGGGAATAAAACTTAGCTACTCAACACCAAGGTATCCTCAAGGAAATGGACAAGCGGAAGCTTCCAACAAAACCATTCTCAGCAATCTTAAAAAACGCTTGAACGCTCGAAAAGGTGGACGGTAAGACGAGCTGCAACCTGTGTTGTGGGCTTATCGAACAACCCCGAGGTGAGCAACAGGTGAAACTCCATTCTCATTAATTTATGGGATGGAAGCCGTAGTCCCAGCCGAGCTGAATGTTCCAGGTTTGCGCCGGAGCGAAGCTCCACTTAACGAGGAGTCAAATTCTAAATTATTAGAAGATGTTCTCGATACAATCGATGAAAGGCGAGACAATCCCTTATTCGACTTCAGAATTATCAACAGTTGACCGCTCGATACTATAACTCAAAGTTGAAAAACAGACCTTTAAATGTAGGAGACTTCGTTTTAAGGCGAGTATTCGATAACACAAAATAAGAAGGCGCTGGAAAACTCGGTATTAACTGGGAAGGCCCATATCAAATCACTGAAAAAATCCGAAACGGTGTATACCGTTTACAAGACCTTGACGGAAACCCCGTTCAGAGGCCTTGGAACATAATCAACTTGAAAAAGTTTTATCGCTAAAGCAAACACATTCGAACTACGATTTGGATTGATCCTATTTTGGGTACGTAGGCAGCTCGCTAAAAACGAGTCCAGCTATAATATAAAAATTAAAATATTATTTCAAATCATAGAATATTATTCTTATCCTTGGGCTTGAATATAGAGTACATTGCAAACAATGTATAAATAAATATTTCCAGCTAAACTCAAACTCAGAAGGGTCTTGAATTACGGAATAACTCTGATCCTTGACCTGCGAGGTCAACGATGCTCATAATGCAACCTGGCATGTTTCCGTACTCATGAAGTCCTAGTTTGATCCAATCGGAAGGATGGGCTTCGAGGCGATGAAGCTCACGAGATATGTCGAGGCGACGCTTCTCTAGCTCCATTATCCGTCTCCTAATCTTTTTCTTCTCATCTTCGAGCTCATCATGCCGAGTGATAAGCTGAAGAAAATAAAACGCTACGTTTAGCAATAACAAAAAGAAGTTAATCACTAGGATGGAAAATACCTTATTGATAAACTCCTCAGCCTTAACACGATCATGAGGCGACAATCTCTCGATTAAAACGATCGGAACCTGAATGCTAGTACCCTTCTTCAACATTTGTGAATCTTTTGGTTCGCCAGACTCTCCTGCTTTTATAAGCTCGATGTCCGACGTCCTCGAAGGATCAGCGCTCAATAATTTGAACAAATCTGAAGAATTTCCTTCCTCAAACATTTTTGTAGAATCGTTGTTGAAATTCAATGACAAACTACACCCACTTTATACTCGAAAATTTATTCGATTGCATTTAAGAGGATTAATTGACGATTTCCCAAATCTGAAATTACGATTTTCATGGCAAATGTAATCGAGTTAATTGCTATTTATATTCCCTAGATAAAACGCATTAAATGAGAATTGAATAAATCGGCGAATTTAGAGCGAAAGGGGAAATGTAATTAATGTTGCTGGGTTTCAAGACCAGTGACATTTTACAAACATAAATAGGAAAGTGTTCGATCAAAAGTCTTCGCCCGATAATGACTCCAGCGAGGTGGAAGATCCCGAACAGCTTTCCGAGGATAGCCCCTTGTCGGAAGATAAATCAAAAGGGCCAGAGAAGTCATCAACAATTTTCGTCTCCGATTCCTCTTTTTCTTCAGTTCTTAACATTGGAAGTCTCCGGAACTCTGAGGAACATGAAACAAAAGAGGACCCATCACTTGTCGCCAAGGATAAACGGTGAAATTTATCCAGCATGCGGAGGAATCTTCGGAGGCAAGTAGGTATTATGGCCACGATGTCTAGACCATTCCTCTCCCATTCGTGCGGTTCAGATTCCAAGCGAAGGATCTCTCTTTCTATCCTCTTTATGGACTCATCAAGAGCACGGCGCCTCCTTTCGGTTCTTTGTCTCTTATCACACAAAGCTTTGTGTCTCCCGACGATCTGTTTAAACGAACATTTTGTCAAATGACCAAAAGAAAGGAAGTTATAGTTTTCAGAGAAGACTAAGAGATAGAAAAGGAACCTTTTCCAGGAAGTCATAACATTTGACCCTTTCCTTCCCTGTTCGGAAATGAAAAAACGTTGGGTGAATAACTCCCTTTGGAGAGAATCCGTCTTCGGACTCAAACAATGGGTTCCCACTTGAAGTTGTTATTCTTGAGCTTGATCTGGAAGAAGACAGTGGCATCTTTTCAAGTTTTTTCTTATAATAAGCTATGGTGATCTTTCGAAATCCTTTTTTAAGGAGAAAAGGGGTTCAGATTTCTAGAAGTAATTATATATTGTTGGCCTATTGGTGCAGGCTTTAGATCCAATTAAAAGCGGCCCAGCTTCCGAAGCCATCATGGGCAACGATCGAAATCATTGCCTGGTCGTATTTATGACAAAATTCTTATGAATTATAAATCTTATCCCTCGATATAAAAAGAAAACTTAAGCCGAGCTCCATCCTCGCCTTCGAGAGACCGTGGAGAAATACTTTTTAAGATTTTTCTTTAAAAAGGCAAGTGAGCCTGATCAGCTCATCTCTCACAAATTATAAAAACTCTTTGGCGGGCTAAGACTGGCATACCTAGAATCATGGCCAAACGTTTTTGTTAATAATTAAAAAATCATATGCCAGAGCATGTACATGGTTGTGTTCGGTCACACTAATTGAACAAAATATTTTCGTCAAACGGAATAATCCTTATGGACTCAACAAAACATTTCTTTAAAAAAAAAAAAAAAAACGTTCCTACACCTCTGGAGAACCCTCATGTGGCCGAGAACCTTCACATACCTCGAATTAAGATGGGGAGTCTCCAAATACCAAAGAAAATTGTTTCAGATCGAGAGTAGGACGGGAAGCCGAGGATAACTCAGACTCAACCATAGCGAGTTCGGCAGCAACTTCGTTCCTCTCGTTCTCGAACAAAACTCTCCCAGCCTCTAGTTCCTTAGCAGGTCTAGATTGCTCTTCAGTTCGGCTCGATCTGTTAGAAGTTTAGTCCAAACCTCTTGGTCCTTGATGAACTTCGTAACAGATTGAATAAGTTGCCTTCCGATCCCCTCATCTCTTCTCGAGCATTATGTTTGGCTTCAGCGATATCTCGAGCCCTGTTCCTAGTTAAAAGCTCGATCTCTTGATTTGCTTCTTTGAACAAAGCCGTATTCTCCACTAGACCTCGCAGAATCTCTTTCAGCATTCGCAATTCTGATGCGTTGCTCGTTAGCTGCTAGAGTTTTCTTCATATTTTCAAACGATGACTCGAGTGCTTTTTGCCGCTCAAGTCGCTCGGATTGGTTGGCTAATCTGAGATCATCAACCTCCTTCTTAGCATTTGCGGTCTCTCTCTTCGCTTGATGAAGAAGGTTCTCATAATGGAAGATCATTCCATTAGTCTCCATAAAAGCCTTCGGAGTAAAAAAAAAAACGTGTCGATTAGACAAAAGATCCGAACCTGGGATAGGTAGTGAGCTCGATTGGCAAACATCTGACGGATTTCCGGCCTCCAAACCTAAAAAGGAGGAAGGGATGCCCCTTCCCTGGTTTGGAAACTTCGGAAGATGTCTCCAATCTCTTCTCCGCCTACGAAGCAGAGGAGAATAGCATATTAATAGATGCAATCCGTGGCAAGTTTTGCTAATGTTCGTTTTCTAAGTAAAAACTTACCTGAAATCGAAGCGGGTAAAGGATTTTGAGTCCTAACACTCAGTCCTTGAGATAGGAGAGCCTCCGGTCTCGGCTCATCTGTTTCCTCTGAAATTACTCTGTCTCCCGGAAGAGGGAGCTTGGAGTTTAAAGGTTCTGAAGAGGGAGAAACAGAGCGTAGAGGGCTAGAGACTCGTGGCGGAGAACTTAATCTCACGGTTTTAAGTCTCTCGCTTGATAAATTATCAGAATCTGGAGCCTTCCTCTTTGTACAAAGAGAGGAGGTTATTTCTCCTTCACACCCTGGTTCGGAAGGGTAAATTGCGGTGGCAACGGGAGGGTCGTTAAGAATCTTGGCTCCATGAGTATCCACCGCGGCTGACAGGGCTGCTTCTAATGAACCGTCATCAACCAAGAGGGTCTTCCTGTAGAAATTACCAACCCTGGAGATTGCAGCTATCCGTTTCTTTCTCCCGATTTCGGATAGCTGATCCTTAAGAGCCTTGATTTCAGCCTGCATCTTTCTTTTGTCTCGGGCATTCAGGCTCGAGACATCTTTCTCCTCAGGAGGAGGATCAAGGGGGTGAGTCTGACCGTCTTTAATGGCGAGCCCCGCTTTATGAATGCGTTGAAGGGTGAAGGAATTCCAATTTGTTTCACCCTCGGAAACGATTCGAAAGAAGGACAAGAAGTCAAAGGTTGGGCGGGGGATCGTCTGGTTCCCTGAAACAAAGTATTGGGTTAAGAATTCCATCTCTTTTGCTTAGTACAGTAGAAAGTAGTAAAGGTTGGATTTTTAACCAAGTTTAGCCGACCAATTGGCGAGAAGAAGACCGGAAAGACCTTAAACGGAATAGGGATTGATTCAGAAAAAGAACCAGTATTTCCTCCAAGGCCCATCATTCGAGGGCATTCCGTCGATCAGGTTACGGTCAAGGATAGGGTTTATAGAAAAAATACCCACTGCTGCGGATTCACGTGCTCGAAATAGCCCTAAGAGTTCGCTGGTGGAGAGGGAAAACCCTGCTTCTGCCGAAACGGTCAGGGTACTCAGAACGTATCGAAGAAAGTTGGGAGCCATTTGGGGAAAGGCAATCCCTAGGTGGAGGAGGTATAAAAGAAGAACTTCCGGAACGTGAAAAAACAAACCACAACCTTTGAAATAGACTTCGTACGCACAACAGTAACCCTCTCGCACCACTTCTGGAGACTCGTTGTGTCTAGGAAGAGAGAATTCAATTTCCTGGGGGATGTTACAAAGGCGGCGAAGAACGCCAAGGGAAACAGAGGTCGACTGAGACCTGAAGTGCGGACCAAATTTGTCTCCCCTTTGGGTGAAGACTTCATCCTCTCTAGGAACAAGGATTTCTTGACTGTCATCTTCGTTTTCCGAAACATAGACGGCTGGGGAAGACATCTTTTACTAAGAGGTTTCTCTTTTTCTGGTTCGGTAAAAGCTTTTGGGGTAAATATACGCTGCTGTAAAAGCCCTCGTTCCATTTAACCTTATTTAGCGAAAAACCGCCTCGAGAATATTGGGAAGTGGGACAGTTTTTCCTGTGGTATTAATATAAAATTAGGAAATTAATGATGACGATTGTCAAGGAAATCAAATCATCTGATTATCCGAGATCGGCGTAACAGCGTAAAACATGGAGAAATTCCAGAGTGTTAAAGATCTCGAGTCATTAATTACTATCTAGTTAAGTCTTCCAAGCCGAGCACTCAGCTCGCAAGACTTAGGGGGCTAAATGTTGGGGTCGGATCCCACACATTTTTGGTAGGATCCACTTGGATCTGTCCACGTCATTATTACATAATAATCCTCTTGGATTTCTAGGTATTTCATTAGGAGAATCGAGCTCGACCAGCCAGAAGTTCGATTCAGTTTATTAAAGAGCTCGATCTTTACCAGTACGGAGTTCGCTCTTATTCAGCATACAGCTCGCACAGAGAAAGGCTGAAGCGAGGAGAATATTGTTCGAGGTTCGCGGTAGCGTCAAGACGCAAGAGTTCAGAGTCAACAAGAAAGAGTTCGGAAAATCCACGCGAGGCCTAAGATAGTTCAAATTCAAGCCTTTTCGGTCAAATTGTAACCTACATGATTAATGCGGGTCAATGCGATTATGAGCAGTAAATGACCGCATTGATCATGTTTTCTCTATAAAAACAACCTCAAACGCATGTGTTTGAGGGGGACAATCTTTTTACCTCTTACAATCAAGCAATACAACATACTTTCTCTCTTACAATTTCGCAAAGCTCTTTACTATTTTGTTCTTATCAACTTCTTTCGCTTTATTTAGTTTCTTGGTTACTTTCCTGTTCAAATTCTTATTTTCATCCTTTGATTTTAGAATTTTTTCTCCGCAAAAATACTTAATCGAGTGTGAATCCTACATCCACAGACTTGGAGTGGAGATAGTGGTTGTATTTTTCCCTTTCTCTAACTCTGCTTGAAGACTATGGTGATGCTTTTTTGGCTTAGTAAGGTGGCTATGCTCATTAGCTCCAAATGCTCTACTTACCACATCCCATATTAAATAACTATCTTCAAACACTAGATCATTATACTTATCGGGAGACTGCCCATCCATTCTTCATACCAGTCACTCAATATAATTGTCAATATCTTATAGGATGATGAGATTAATTGTGTCTTTCCTCTTGTAAGGGAGTTTTAAAGCGTGATTGTACTTAACAACACCTTGTCATTCAACCGATCTTGAGCCAATTGATTCATTGTTTTGGTATGGAGATGTTATTGAAACACTCTCCAATTTTTCTCAAAATAAAACCTTTATAGTAAAGTTTCTAAGTGTTGGTGTAGATCCTCCATAAGAAGACCACCATCCAGCTGCTGTTTTTGTTGTCTTTTGTCTTATTGTCATGGGAATCCCAAAGATTCCTGAAGCATTTTAAAACTGCTCCAACTCTCTAGATATATTATCTTGAGTTACAATTTCATAACCAACCTTTCAATGGTGATGTATAAATCTTTCAAAACCTCTTCATAATTAATCTAGCATATTCTTTATACTGAAATTATGAATTCAAAAAGTACTCAGCAGCATGCAAAGGATGATGGAGTTGATAATTCCATCGCATATACATGATTTCAAATGCATCTTTGTAACTTTTGTCTCTGTCATTGAAGGTCCTAGCAGTGGAATCCCTATCAATTACTTCATAGATGTAACACATAGGTGGATTTTTTTCTCCGTCAACCAACCTAAGCATCTTAACTAGAGGCTTTGTCAAATTGAGTGCATAGAACATGTTGTGCTATATAAACTGTTTTGCATAATGATTTTTTTACGTTTATTGCTCATACTTCTTCTGGCCACTTGAAATCATTCCAATCATGGGAATTCACAAAGCTCCTCAAGTTTTTCTTCAGCATGTTATACTGCGCAAGTGTGATAAATGATGTAGCAAATCAAGTAACATCAAGTCCATGTAAATTTCCTTGGTTTGTGAATTTTCTCATCATATTCACAAGAGAAGTGTGACTATAGATGTAGCCATTCATGCACATAATTTGTCCTATATCCTCCAACATGAGATCTATACAAGAAGCTGGACAAGGAAGCTAATACAAATGTGGTTGTTTTGTCATTTGATCATACAACAAATTAAATCATTCACAACTGTTGATATATCAAATGATTTGATGAAAATTGATCCCTTTAGCGAGTTAACAACAAAGTTAATAATGTCTTTTTGTAAAACTGAATCATGCCATCTGTCAGGCGTGATTGAACAGCCTTAATTTGTCTATTCTGTCTTATGCTCCACCAACTGTTTTTCTGTTTCGTTTACTTTTTTTCTTCAGCAGATGAACTCATAATTCATACATAGTTGGTGGCTTATAGCCGGAACTATATTGACCAAGTAACTCGAGTGCCTCTTTAAAACTGTCAAAGTTAACTGTATTAAATGGAAGTTTTGTATCATAGAACCACCTTGCAATAGCACCACATACTTTGTCCTAAATTCCTTATCACATACTCCAAAATTTTTTTTTTTTTTTCTTTACTTCCTTTATATGTCCATTGAAACTTTACGTTTCTTTAAAGATGACTGACCTCTTTGACTAGGCTGAACTTCAAATTCTTCTTCCTCATTATCATAATCATAATATAAAGGGGCTGGTGGTGGCATCATTTGAGTACTGACTTTAACTTTAGCCTTTTTAAACTTGAAATTTTTGACTTCTTCCTTCACATGATCTAGAACTAGAGAACATTGAGTAACATTCCTAAAACCTCCAACAATATGCAGTTTTCTACGTTGAACTCCACAATTTTTGACTGTTTTTACAATAGATACACATTCAACTACCATGTTTAAGAGGAACATGAGTTGAATATTTCTTGTTTGGATCAAGTTCTTTAGTAGAAACTGAATCAGACATGATGAGTTGATGAATAAGAAAAAATAAAGAGAATAAAGAGTAGATACTAGATTTAGATTAGAGAAGGGAAGAAAAACTATTGCATGTGAGGAGATGAAAAGACAAAGAGGTTGGAGTAGTTTAACGTGAGAAGAGGTTTATATGCAAAAAGTGTTTAGGGGTTTAGCAGTAAATTCACATATAAATATTTTTAAAACATAAAAATTAAGTAAATATTGAAGTTTATGCGTAATTACCTTTCTTTCATAGGCGCATAGCGATGTCAAGTGCGCTTCAGGCCAAAGAGTCCCGAAACGAGGGCATTTGTGACAGAGCTTATCCTCGTTTATTAGAGGCGATGAACCTTGAGCCTCACCTCTCATTGCGCATAGGCGCCTTATAAAACTAAGGTAACTCTTGTTTTTTTATTTCTTTTTTTGGCAAGATTTAATATCTAGGTTATATTATTTTGCAAAACATCATCTCTTCGTATTTAATGATATTCACATTCCTATTAAAGAAAAAAAAAGTCCGACACAATAAAAATAAGAAATCTTTCTTGATTAATCGTACCATACCATTCGGCCCGTGGTATTCCTTTGGTCATTCAAATAGGACTCCTAAAACTTACAAATATTTTAAATCACTTTAGATTTACTTTGACAATCCAATGAAGAATGATGAGAAGGAACGAAAAAGATGTCTACGTGAAAGTCATGATAATCTTCTTATACACTTCTTTCTGATGTTAGTGAAGCGTGACACCAAAATTAGTTGCATCTCCACCCGTCCATGAACTCTTCACTTTATTACGACTAGTAACTATGAGATGGTAGAATATTTTTGCTTAAGAAAAAAGAAGCAATTTCCTTCAAATCTCTCTAAAACTAATAGAGTATAAAACAATCTCCAATCAAATCGTGTAGATGTCTTTTAGCACGTATTAAGTACATCATATGAATGGTTTAAAAGAAAGAAAAAGATGAAATATACACATGCTCCGCTTTAGGAAAGTGCAAAGTGTATTTGCACTGAATCCAAAATATTTTTGGAGAAAACTTTAGTTATATTTTAGGGCTTATAAATAACTTGAGATAACCAATGATAATCAAGAGATATAAATCTAGAGGGTATTATTATGTTAACTACTGATCATTAGACCTAGATGAAGGCATATAGAATCGAATGGGTCTGGTTTAATAGTGATTGTGGAACATCGGTATATATGCTGAATTTCTTGAAGTGTTGGTTAGAATATGGTCGCATACTCCCATCATACTTCTCTCCAAAGTATATAAGTAGTCTTCTTTGTAATATTGATTCCTAGAATATATCATTGTTAGACACTCATCATCGAGAGAAAGGCTCCACACAACACAAGGAAAGAGACTTAACTAGAGAGAGAGAAGCAAAACTCCAAAACTATCACTCTCTCAGCCCCATCTCTCGGAAGATTTATTATCTTCATTAAGAAAGCTAACGATATTCCACAAAAGGCACAAAATAGAAACTTGTCTATGGGCATTAAAATAAACCTGTAAAAAAAAACATCACATTATAAAAAGACAATTCTAGGGGTGAACCTAATTCATTCACCCCCTCTTTAAAAACCAATCAAAATTTGTCATATCATCTAATTAAAAAAATAAAATAACTAATATTATCTAAATAAAATAATTAATCTAAATCATTAAAAACCCAAAACTAAATTAGTTGTAGGGCCCACTAATATTTCTTTCACGTCTCTTTCTCTTTAAATCCAAAAAGTAAAAATAATACTTAACCCTAAATCTGAAGTCTTGATTCTGATTATGAAGAAATCCTCGAATTTTGAAGTCATTAACCCTAACTATATTCATAATTATTCTCTTTTTTTCTTCTCACATATAATCAAAAAGTGATTAGTTTTATCAGAGGAAGGAGATTATTGTTTTCACACAATTTGAAAGTAAGTCCAAATACTTAATTCTATGTACATCAAAATTTCTTAGTTTGGAAATAAGTCAATTAAAGATTTTTTTGTTTACTAAGTTCACGTAATTCTATTGAATATCATAGAAGCGAGAAATTGTTTGCCTTTTCTAAACATGTTAGTACGTGACCTTTTATGCTTTTCCTTTGATATGGGTTTATTTGTATTCTATTTTTTGTTAACTTAATTTTTAAGTGTCGGTTTTTTTTTTGTCGGTGACTTCGTCAATATATGTATGTATATTAATTACAAGATAAAATCGATAAATGCTTCAGGATTCAACTTTTGTTTCCGATATCTAGTTATCTGTAGCTACCAGCAATCCGACTTTACAGACGATCCCATTTTCTTCACAAATGCTACAGGTAAATAATTCAATCTTACTATTTATATTTGACTTTTTGGTCAAATTTTTCATGATTTAAAATCTTATATTTTGTAGAAATTTGATAAAAGTTACGGAGATTTATTATAAAACTCGATCATTTTGTTTATAAAGGCGGAAAACATATGGAAGTGCTAAAGCTTTATTTTGGTTAAAATTTGTTTTTGTACTTTTTCCAAAGAAGTAGAAAAACAATATTTGACAAAAAAAAAAAAAAAAGATGAAGGAAGCTAAAAAAAAGAGAGAGACGTGAAGGAAATATTAGTGGCCCAACAACTAATTTAGTTTTGGGTTTTTAATGATTTAATTTAATTATTTTATTTAGTTAATATTAATTGTTTTATTTTTTTAAATTAGATGATATGGTAAATTTTGATTGGTTTTTAAAAAGGAGGTGAATGAAGGGGTGAACCCAAGAATTGTTCATTTGGTTAATGTATGTTTTATATATGTTGTAAACTAAATATCAGTTCAGAGTACTCGTGTAATTTTTGGTGTAAAAAAAAAAAAAAAACACTCGGCTCAAAAAAAAAAAAAAAAACACTCGGCTCCTAAACCAACTTTAACTTTAATTATGATTAAGAAACAACAAAAGAAGTCAAGCAGAGTGACAGATATACAACATTTATCAAACTAGATGGTGTACCCGCGCAACGCGCGGAATTTAATTTTAAACTTTTATACTTTGAGTATAAATATAATCAATTGAATTTTAAAAGATTTTACTTTACCCATATGAATTATCTTTCCAAAGTAGTAAAAACTTTCTCACATTTTTCACTACAATATTTCTCGTTATCTTCTATGATTCACTCGTCGTCTCTCAACATCTACTCTCTTTTCTCCTTAGATCATTTCTATTTTCTCCTTCATATCATTCAATACTCAATTTTTTTTTTTTAAGTTTCATGATCTTTTTATTAAAGTGAACATCAAAACAGAAATCTGAGGAAATGTTTATCATAAAGCTTTTTTTTACCATGTTTTGGTGCATCTAAAATTGCTTTATAGAAAATAGATCTCATATATAGACTCATTCCTATTCATAAACATAGGTTTTATAAGGTTTTAAAAAGGGGGTATTTTTGAAAAGTGGCATTGAAAAAGTGGTATTTTTGCAAAAGCCCCTATAATTTAATGTATATTATGATTCTAGAAAGTATTCTTAATGTTGATTTTTCTAAAATGTGACACTTACGAACTCATAAAAATTATTCTAATTTAAAAATACATTTATTTTTATAAAAAAAACAAAATCTTTTTTATTTCTAATGAAAAACTCTTCTATCTACCATTACTATTCTAATTTCCAAATAGCATTCTCAAATATTATTATTACACAGTTTTAATATTCGATAAGATTATTTTATTTTTATTTGTGATGTTTAGGATAGTTTTTTGTTTTATTGCAAATCACCTTAGTTTTTTTCAATCTATGTTAATTTTCTAAACACTAATTAATATTTAGTTTTTCTTTTTTAGGTATTCACTTTTTAATTTAGAAAAAATTAATAATATAGAAAATATTTTAATTTAACTACTTATATTATATTATAATTATAAATAATAATATGTTCTAAATTCTTTTTATTTTTTAATCGGTACTCAAATTTTAAATGTCTATTTTAAAAAATGAATTGCTTTCTATTTTAAGTAAAAACCTTTAAATTTGGTATTTTTTAACTCTTATTTTCTTTACTCTACTAAATAATTGTAACTCTTAAAAAATAAATTTTGTACCATTAAAATATATGATAAGTTTCTTTTTTTCGTATCTCTAACTATCTAAAAATATTTACTCATTATGTGTTAAAATATAATGATCTAATTTATATTTATTCAATCTCTATTCAAAATTTTCATATTTTAAGTTGTATATTTATTTTTTTCGTTTTTTCATAATATTTCATTAATTTTTGTCAATTATTATTTTTATTTAATGTGTGAATTAGTTTTAGTTTAATTGTTTTTGTTTTAATAAATGAAATAAGTGGAACCCACAAAAGAATAAATTATGATGACATAGATGCTGATATGGACACCCTAGATGGAGAGAAGACTCTCTAATTATATATATATATTCACACGAAACGAGTACACGAAAATAGATGGTACACAATTGCGAAATATAAAATTACAAATTTACCCTTGGCTCCTAAAAGCTAGCTTTCCTTAACGACGTGAAATTAACGGAGCTTCCTAACGGCGACTTAGCAACCTCAATATCAAACGAATCATATCGCCGGAAAATCTCAATCACAAACAACCTCGCCACCAAAACAACGAAATCCTTACCGGCGCATTGTTTATTCCCCACCGTCGGAGTCTCCGTCTCCGGTCCATTCGACCACAACACATGCCGCAACAGCTTCTCTCCTTCTTCTCCGACGAATCTCTCCGGCACAAACTCATCCGCTCGATCAAAAATCTTCGGATCTCTCGTCGCCAACGGTTGATAACCGTAAAGCATTTCACCGGCTTTGACTTTAAACGCCGCGTCGTGGCTTTCGATAACCAGATCTTTCTTCGCTCTACCGTATTGCGCCGGAACCGGTGGTTCAAACCGGAGACATTCGTAAACCACAGATTTGGTTAACTCCATTTTCTCAATCCCTCCCATCGTGAGTTCTCCACCGTTGGATTTAATCACAGATCTAATCTCCTCCGCTAACTGATTATGGACTTTATGACCCGCCCGCCCGATCCGTTTAACCATATTCGGGAAAAGGATCTTCATCCCACCCCACGTGTTGAAGCACGTGGCGAAGAGAAGATTGTGAGTCGCTTCTTCTCGTGAGATACCCAATTTATCGGCTTCAACGAGAATTTCACCGGCGGATTCGTAGAAAAACTCGTAGAGTCTCTGGTAATCAGATTTGACTAACGCCGGTGGTAGACTAAATGTATGGAGGAGAGGATCTTCTACAATCCTCGGTAAACCGAGAGAGAGTAACGGATGGAGATTGAATAAAACCCATTTAGTGATCAAACCGGGCGCGTCGGCTTTGAGCTTTGTATCTACGGGATTCGTCCCGTAGAAAGCTCGAGCCAAGAAATTACAGGCGGTTCCGTCACTGGAGCC
>NW_003302548.1:6093325-6097650 GCF_000004255.2 Arabidopsis lyrata subsp. lyrata | reverse complement strand
TCGGACGGATCGAGGTAAGAGAGGATACGGTAACCGCCAGTGAGGTCTGTTGAAGGCATGTAAGTACCGGTGAAGAGATCTTTCTTTTCGACTTTATCGACATCGAATAAAACCGGGAAGCTTTTACCGTCGAGTAAAGCCACAACTTGTGGATTCTCGGCGATAAAACCTCCCGGTGGCATGTTGACTCGGTACACGGTTGAATTGTATTTACGGATTCTTGATTTGAAGAACTCTTCAGCTCCTTGGTCGTAAAAGTAATCCCAACGGTCTTTGATTGGTCCAACGATTGGTAAACCGTAGTTTCCCGGTATGTTCCGGATCGGGAGATCTTTAGATCCGGTTCGTGTCGCTACGGCTAGATCAGGAGGTGTTTCTGACCCGGAAGCTTTGATCGGACGGGTCAAAACTCGAAATTTCAACGGCTTTGATCGTACGATCTTTGGGTGGAGAGAAATCGGAAAAGGAGTTGAAACAGAAGCCATCTCTTCGAAACAGTGGCGACTAGATTTTTTTTGTAGATTTAAAGAAAGAAGTAAATTATGTAATGAATGATTATTGTGTAGAATTGAATTTGTATTTATAAAGGAAATTAATAAATGTGAATGAAAATTGAAAATAGTGAATTTACGGGCCGTGGAAGGAAGATTCCTTTTTCAGACTACGCAGTTATTAAGAGATCTATTGGAGACTCTGGGCCACCGGCCGATTCATTTAGCCACGTGCTTTGACTCTTTTTTTTTTTTTTTTTTTTCATTTTATAAAAGTTGGTACTTTCTTTTCTTTTTAACGTTTAAAATTTGGTAATATTCTTTTAGTTCAAAAAAAAAAAAAAAAAGTTGGTACTATTCTCATGTTTGGTGGAGCTTGTGGCTCTGTTTTTTGTAATTTTGTTTGTTTGTTTTGTTAATTCCTCATCTTATAATATATCCTGACATTGTACAATATGCGAGATTTGGCAAAAAGTTGAGTAATTTTTTTTTTGGTTTAGACGTTCAGGTTTAATTCATAATTTTTTGGTTTGATTTAGTTCTATTAGATGTGAATGCCACATAAGTATCATTAAGAAAAAAGAGACGTCACTTTTATAAATTAATGGAAGTAATATCCAGAGTTTTTAACCCCAAAAAAAAACCAATAATATCGTGTTTAAAATAAATAATTTTAAAAAGTTTGAACTTTCAACTTTTATGAGAAATAAAACAATTTGACAAAAATATGTATTATTTGAAGAGTTCCAAAAGGTAGAGATAATGTTTAGTCATTTTCCCTATTATGTATTACTATCATATTTTATGGAGTATCTTTTTGTTTTGGTTTTATTTTTTATTTTTTTTTTCTATTCCCCTTATGATACTAATTTGAAATATTTTAAACAAATATGCACGTGTCGAAATGATATGTGTATTTTATCTGAAAATCTGGCTCGATAAAGAATTTTTAAGTATTCGAAAGAGTTAACATGTACCAAACGTTAGTTTTGTATCTTAGCGCAGTATCTTGATTATTAACGAACATATTTCTCTTCTAAATTTTCACATAATACTCACTATTTTTGGACCAACATGATCATTTGTCTCGAGTGTGTATATCGGTTTTATGATTTCTTGGGAAGAATATCCTTAATTTGTTTCCGGTAAATTGGAAAGAAAGAAAGAAAATATTTAGGTCATCTTTTTGAATAAACCTCAAACGTATCGGAAATTGAAATACACAGAATTTTTTTTTTTTTTTTTTAATAAGTTAACACTTCCGAATTAGGAGTGGCCAATGGCTATTGATGAAAACAACATTTTGAAAGACTGTAATAGGCCCAAGTTTCGAGATCGTAAATCCTTTGTACCTTTTTTCGAAAGGATAAGCAATGAATACACACAACTGATTTCCTTGACCACCGAATTTGTCCCATCATTATGTTGGTGATATGTTGTGTTTTAATCTGTTTTGAATATTCTATCCGTTTCACAAAAAGTGTAATTTTGATATATTTTACACAAATTAAAAAAACTTTGAATTATAAATGTATCCATATTTAATAAGTGATTTTTTTTTTGGTGCAAAATTTAGTAAGTAATTAATGATTTAAATTCAATGAGAAGTAGCTTTAGATTGAGGGTAAATCAGGAAATTTTGGGTAAAAATTACATTGAAAATGTAGAATGACACTCTTTGTGAAACAAAAATAAAACTCTAAAATAACACTCTTTGTGAAACAGAGGGAGTATTTGTTTTCTTTCCTCTATCATATCTTTTATAGAAAAATGTGTTTTTAGAGTCTTTTAATCCTTTATCGAGTCTATATAAGTTTTAGGTTGCTTTGGAGGAAAACGAACTATTTGAGATTTAAACACATATTTAGAGATGCAGTTTCATTTAGAAGTGTCAGATTTTTGGCCTTAGATGGAAGACTTCCCAAGCTTGATGAAGATGTTAGCTTGATTTTCCAAGTGATTTCAACGAAATATAACGATGCATTTAAGAGTTATATCTGAATTACTAAAGACAGGTCATTCTAACGAGCATTTGAAGCAGTTGCAGAGTTGGACACCAGAAGCTCCAGATCGATCGATCCACTTGTGCATCGATCGATCCAATTCCTATGACGGACGAACATCAGTTTCCAGAGACGCAGGATCGATCGGTCCACCCACCTGATCGATCGATCCAACCTTAGACACACAATTTAGTTTTTTCCTTAACCAGTTTTATTTCATATTTTATATAATTCGGTATAAAAACCCAGAAACTTCAGTTTCTCATTCAAGTTTTTTATTATGCAACTTTTTGAGAGCTTTTCTTTTGTAAGAAACCTTGGGAAATAATCTACCCTCTTTGAGAAATTGGAGAAGATTACTAAACCTTTTTCTTTATTTATCAATTCAATCATGTTTTCTTTTATATGTTATTCCTTTTGCTATGAGTGAGTAGTCATCTAGTTGGGTTTTAGGGATTTCATTAAAGGGATTGAAGGATTGGTAAATTGAATGATTAGCTATTGAATAATTTATGTTAGTTTCTTCATCTTGAATAAGTTTAATGCTTGAATTAGATTCATCAAGTTGTTTTACGCACCAAAAATGTTTGATAATATACCTTAATCAATTTGAGATGAGCAACATTCTTCTAGCTAACGAGAGTTGATGTTAGAAAGTGTTGTGAACTTATTGGACTTGAGCTTAATGCTAATTTGATTTCATGATTACAAATGAGAGTTTAGTAATTGTTGATTTCGTATTTAGGGGCTAATTCCTCGAGAGAGGATTAGTCTATTTTCGTGATCCATGTTCTAGAATAGTTCTTAATTAATTACCCTTGATTTATTTATTTCGTTTTGTTCCTCAATCCCAAAGAAATCTTCTAAAACCCAGCGCTTTTATTTTATCGTTTAATCAATCGTTATTTCATTGTTTATTTTATTTTTTCCTTGATAACCCAAAAACCAAACAACCATTTCGTTTTAGCTAAGAACGAGTCTCGCAAATCCTTAGAGTAGCTTTGGTTCTTGTGGATCGATCTCGTATACACTATTTTGCGGTTAAATATATTGGGTAATTACTCGAGTAATCAAGTTGGCGCCGTTGCCGGGAACCAATTGTGTTACCTAAGGATTTAAGATTAGTTTTTCTTCTAGAGCATTTTTATTTATTGCTCACTTTCATTTGTTTTTTTTTTTGTTTTTTTTGACCAAAGAATACAATGATTGGCTGCAAGAAGAAGAGGATGAGCTCTATGTGGAGCCACCATTTGATGGAAGTGTTCTTACATAGGAACAAAAAGTAAAGTTTGATGAACTTCACAACGAACATCCAACATTGGTAAGGAGTGATTTAGCGATTTTGATCCGGTTGAACCTCTTATCATTTCGGGCAGCATGTGAAGGAAGAGAACTTACATTCTATGAAGAACAAAAAGCTCGTGCGCTTAAAAAGGTACTCCCTCCGTTTCGTTTTAGTTGTCGTTTAAGGTTTTTTCACACAAATTAAGAAAAGCATTAAATTTTCTGTTTTATCCTTTATTAGTATATTCTATAAAAAAATTCATTGGCCACAACATTAAAACAATAGGGATAACACTAGAATTTTTACCAAACATTTGCATTGAAAACCTAAAACGACAACTAAAACGAAACAAAATTTAAGTCCTAAAACGACAACTAAAACGAAACGGAGAGAGTAATATATTGGGTTCCACCAAGCACTACAACAAATATCCACATTGATAGCACAAGAGGATAGCTCATTTTCCGTAACCGCTATGAAAGATAAAATTTTATTTTAGTTATTATATAATAGCATTGAAACAACGCTAAAATAGAACATCACTAA
>NW_003302548.1:6088462-6093225 GCF_000004255.2 Arabidopsis lyrata subsp. lyrata | reverse complement strand
CCAGCAGCTATTGGTTTCCAAGAAAGAGAAAACATTTTCTGCCAAAGATTATCTAAGTTTAGAGGTCCTGATGGTTATTGTGGTAATATTGCAAATAGTGTTTCAGTTACCCCTCCAAATATAGGTAGTTTAAAGTCGCATGATCATCATGTCCTAGTACAGAACTTGTTACCAGCTGCATTAAGAGGGTTGTTACATAAGGGTCCTAGGATTGCCATAAATAGATTATGCAGTTACTTCAACAGGTTGTGTCAGCGCATCATCGACCCGGAGAAACTTATGACAATGGAGACAGAGTTTGTGGAAACAATGTGTCAACTGGAGCGCTTCTTCCCTCCATCCCTTTTTGATATCATGTTCCACCTTCCAATACATCTATCAAAAGAAGCACGTTTGGGAGGACCAGTACACTTTCGATGGATGTATCCATTTGAAAGGTTTGATATATGTACTCATTTGATTCAATATATGTATTTACTGCAATGATATTGGACTAATATTCATTTCTTGACTGAGTTATAGGTACATGAAAACACTTAAGGCTTTTGTTAAGAATCATGCAAGGCCAGAAGCATGTATGGCTGAGGGGTATTTAGCTGGAGAATGCGTTGCATTTTGTTTAGAGTTCCTTAAAGATTCAGTACCAGTTCAAGAAACAGTTAATCGCAATGAAGATATTGAGGCTGATAGAAGCGTGGTTGAAGGTCGACCTCTGCAGAAGGGTATAGAAGTTACCCTATCAGATAAAGATAGAGACAATTGTGAATGTCGGATTCACACACTCAAGTATTTTGTTAAGTGGGAAAGATTATTCTTGAGGGACAAAAATGAATACGTAAGAACTTGTAAATTGATACGAAAATTGCTATAGTATTTCTTTCTTGAGAGGAAGATCCCCTTTACATGGCCATTGGCCTCTATATTTATACATAGCTAAACGACATTTAAAATGAGTAATTAAGTACAATTATTTCTTCTTAAATGTGTCCGTTTTGATTCTTCGGCTTTAATGCTCAACGTTTGAATTTGAGTTGACTCTGATCTTCATGGGCCTCGCCTCTTTTGGCCCAAGTGTCCTTGAACCGACTTACCCGTGTCTTCTACACCGAACTCGTGTCACAGTGCAGTCACTTCGGATTCTCGAAATGGTGACAACCACTTCGACCATCCCTTCGGCTCACGGGTCCAATGGGCTTCATCCTTTATGGGCCATTATCCTGATTACGTGGCAATCTTTGGTTGGTCTCGTACTTCTGGTGCGGGATCCGACACCAACAATTAGCCCCCCAAGTTCTTCGAAGTGCTATTCCAATTCGGAGGACTTTAAATGCTCAAGTGGCCAAAGATTGCGCTCGAGAATCTTTCTGATTTCCCGCCGAAAATCTCATCACTCCTTTAATTTCGGCACTAGCCATTTTTAACCGAGTGACATCTGTCATCATTATGACCGTATATTGATTAATTACTATTAAAACGGGAAAAACCTTCCCACTTCCCACACGACTTCCGAGGCGGTTTCATCATTAGCTTGAGGTAACTTCTTTTCACCATTACTCTCTTCTTTTACTTTTGTACTTTAATCAAAACCTTTCTCTTCGTTCCTTCTCCAAAACCCTTCTTCGCCGGATCTTGAATTTTTCTTTCTTCCCAATGACTTCCGATTCCGATAGACCCGAGTCTCCGTCTTTCGACGAGAGGCGTTCTAGTAACGACGAGTGCACCCGCCCTGGTGATATTGCCGGTCCGCACTTTAGGTCCACTTGTACTCTTCAATCCCTCGAGCGATTGAGAGAGCTTTGCCGGATTCCGCCGGAAATTATGGCGGAAGCACAAATAGCTTCCCCCACAGAATCTCCAGAGAACCATCGCGATGGTTACTTCTGTGTGTATGAGATTTATTTCAAGGGTTGCGGGCTGACCTTTCCTCTTCCCGAAGCCCTAATTTTATACCTAGCGGCTCTTGAAATCGCTCTTCCTCAATTAACCCCCAATCTTTTTCGTACTATTCTTGGCATTATAACAATCGCGGCGGAGGCCGGTTACGTTATCGGTGTTGCAGAACTAAATGAGCTTCTGAGTGTGAGAAGTTCATCGAAGAAAGCGGGGTACTTCTCAGCATATCCTAATGCCAACAGGAACATCATTTCACATCTTCCGAACAAGGATGAAAATTGGCATCATCCTTGGTTTCTAATTAAGTAAACTCCCGCTTCGATTGGAAATCTCGCAGATTTTCTCCCTTCGAAGTGGTCTGCGAAACCCGGTAGTGATTAGGTTGCCCGTATCTTTCCCGGTTGTTTCTTTATCTTTATTGACTAACACCGTTATTTCTTTTCGCAGCTTTCATCGCTTCCAATCTCCCATCTGAAGAGTTCATCGAATTCTTCAAAATAATTCTTGAAGGGGAAACCCTTTGGAATTCCTTCACCCTTGAACGATTCCTAGAAGCTAACCACAGACTCAGGATGAGTCCACCTGGTCATCTTCACCAAATTCCTCCCCCTCCCTCAACTCAGGGAATGTCATCTCGTGCCCTTGCGGCCAAGCGTAAGTTGCTTTCCAAGCCGATGGCTGAGGCTTGCGAGGAGAAGAAAAAGTTTCTCGCGACTTCTATAGACAAGAAGGACTACAGTAGACCCTTGCTGGTTGATGATGGCAGCACCGAGGGAGCTCGATCTGTCGCTTCCTTCAGATTAACTCCTCGTCGCGATCGTCGCGACTCACGTTCTCCTCGGAGGGATCGATCTCCTCTCCGTGATTCACCTCGTCCTTCCCGAGATGATTTTAGTAACGAGCCAATTAAGAACTTGGTTCGCCGAAAGAGAGACAAGTCCTCTCGCAGTGATCCTTCCCCGCAGAGGGAAAAGTCAAGGGCCCGGACTGACCGCTCACCTCGGTCATCCCCTCCTTCTGAACCAATGGGTCCTCCATGACCGGTTGACATGTCCTCCTCTTTCCAGCCTGATAGTGGAAAGACCGCCCGGAGCGCGTCTCCGAAAAAGGGAGATTCTGAATCTCGAGATGCTCCCTCGAGGCTGAAGCCTGCTCTTGTACCTCAAGTCAAATCGCTTTCAGGTTTGGTGATTTACACACACTTAAACTTTTGTCTTTATTAAAATTCCAATTTTTACAATTCTTCCTTCTTCGCAGCTATGGAGACAGAAGGCAGCGTCTTCCGATGCTTCAAGACCCGTTCGGGTTCGATCTTGCCAGATTTCAACAAATGACGCCCTGCAATTCGTGAACGTTATTTGCTTCACGCGCATCACTCATCTCGGGTTAGTTCCGCTTTCTTTTGTGTATATTTTTTATTGTATCGCCATTCTGCGAACTGACTCGTCATCCCGGGTTCATGTATAACGCCAGGCTCAAAGCGAATTTAACGACATGATCGAACATTACGAAGGGTTAGTCATTGGCCGGGAGAAGGAGATTGACATGTGGACAAAAAAATTCTCCGCCCTTGAGGCCGAACTCAGTTCTTCTGCCGGCTCCAAGCACGATCTGGAGGACAAAGTCGACAATTTAACATCCGAGCTTGCGCAGATAAAGGGGGAGCTGCAGGGTCAGTACGACCAGAACTTCAAACTCCAGGAAGAGTTTTCTGGTATTCAAGGTAGGCTTCAAGAGTCCGAATCAAACGCTGATTCCCTGAACAACCAACTCATCGAGCTCAACGCGAAGTACAAGGCGATCGCCAAATTGCGTGACTCCGAGTTGGCGAGGTCGGCGTCAAAAGCCAGAAAAGAGGTCAAGGAACGCGGGATGGAGTTGATCCAAGGGCCATCCGATTCATGCAGACCGAGAAGGCTAGGTCTGACTTGGAATCAGACATCAAGGAGCACGAGAGCAACCTGATCCTGCTGGATCAAATCCATGAGGCAGATTTCTCCGAAGATCAAGAGAGAAACGAACTATCGGCTAATCTTTCTGAAAAGCGGAGTCGCTTGGCAGCTCTTCCTACTTCGACCTTCAACCCTCAGGACTTCGAGGAATTCTTCACCGAATCGCCTCCTATAAGCGAATCAGGTCTAGACTGGGCAGGTAATGCTTGGCTCCTGATATTTATTACCTTTCCTTTTCTTGCACCTTTGATTGACTGGAATTATTATTCCTAGGCTCAAGTGAGGCGGAGGACGTTGTCCCGCCCGTAGCTCCTATGGTATCGGAGGTCACTCCGGAGGTTGGTTGTACCGCGGAGGGTGGTCAAGGAGCTTCATCTGATCAAGCAGCTGCCAAGGACGCGAATGAAGCTTCGACTGTTGAGCCGGATTCCGAGGTGGCTGCTGCTCCGTAGTGGCTGTGTCCACTTTAAATTGGGGATTGTCCCTTTATTTTTAAGACTTAATTTATTTTGGCCTAAATTTTTAAGACTTAATTTATTCTGGCCTAAGGAGGCTTTATTGTTTCTTTTGAACAAGATATTTGCCTGAGGAGGCTTTTAAACCTTTCTAGGTTGTGGCCCAAGGGGGTTTGGTTAAAATTATATGCGGGTTTGCAAAGTCCGCTCTTAACCTTTTGTGGCCTTGTGGCAATGCTTTCGAGATTTTTAGGCTGATCAGACCTTTCTCTTTCAAATGCGAGAGCTGAGCTCGGCTTAAAGCGAGTTCCCCACTTCGGGTTTAGTCAACTCGGTAAACTTGTTGGGCTTAGGCCTTAGAACTTTTGCAGTTAATGCGACGTTGCTTACAACCGGGAGTGTCTAGAGTGACCTGCAGCATGCAGCTGACGTGCCGTCTGATGCTACTCCTGGGATGCTGCCT